>NW_027515446.1:0-79050 GCF_048772815.1 Callospermophilus lateralis
AAATCAAGAGGAAACAAACCTTAGAGATAGAACGTAGAACTACTGTATTGTGTCACGTTTCAAGAAGCTAGCACAAACTGTGTTTGATTTAGAGTTCGAACTGCATCTGTCAATATAGGAGAAAACAGAGTGAAACCTAAAAATTCAAACTGTTACTGCAAACGAATGCTTCAACCTAGGAGAATGAAACTTGGGCATTCAAGTTTGATTTGTGTACTGCTCATTACTTGAAAGTATCATGAAGGTGGGAAGAAAAAATATATGTTGTGATTTCAGGAGACTGTAGTTTTTTGGCAGCCTAACAACGCCTTTCATTGAATGAGTTATTCTCCAGTCTCTGGTTAAGGCTACATCAAGAGGAAACAACCTTAGAGATAGAACGTAGAACTACTGTATTGTGTTAAGTTTCAAGAAGTTAGCACAAACCGTGTTGATTTAGAGTTCCTACTGCATCGGTCAATATAGGAGAAAACAGAGCGAAACCTAAAAATTCAAACAGTTCCTGGAAACGAATGCTTCAATCTAGGAGAACTAAACTTGGGCATGCAAGTGGGATTGGTGTACTGATCATTACGTGAATGTATCATGAAGATTGGATGAAAAAATATATGTTGAGATTTCAGGAGACTCTAGTGTTTGAAAGTTTGGCAACCCCTTTCCATATAAGTGATATTCGCAGTCCCTGCATTAGGCTACATCAAGAGGAAACAAAACCTAGAGATAGAACTTAGAACTACTGTATTGTGTCAAGTTTCAAGAAGCTAGCACAAACTGTGTTTGATTTAGAGTTCGAACTGCATCTGTCAATATAGGAGAAAACAGATTGAAACCTGAAATTTCAAACTGTTACTGCAAACGAATGCTTCAACCTAGGAGAACGAAACTTGGGCATCCAAGTTTGATTGGTGTACTGCTCATTACTTGAAAGTATCATGAAGGTTGGAAGAAAAAATATATGTTGTGATTTCAGGAGACTGTAGTTTTTTGGCAGCCTAACAACGCCTTTCATTGAATAAGCTATTCTCCAGTCTCTGCTTAAGGCTACATCTAGAGGAAACAAACCTTAGAGATAGAACGTAGAACTACTGTATTGTGTCAAGTTTCAAGAAGCTAGCACAAACCGTGTTTGATTTAGAGTTCGAACTGCATCTGTCAATATAGGAGAAAACAAAGTGAAACCTAAAAATTCAAACTGTTACTGCAAACGAATGCTTCAACCTAGGAGAACAAAACTTGGGCATCCAAGTTTGATTGGTGTACTGCTCATTACTTGAAAGTATCATGAAGGTCGGAAGAAAAAATATATGTTGAGATTACAGGAGGCTGTAGTTTTTTTGCCAACCTAACAACGCCTTTCATTTAATGAGTTATTCACCAGTCTTGGCTTAAGACTACATCAAGAGGAAACAAACCTTAGAGATAGAACGCAGAACTACTGTATTGTGTCAAGTTTCAAGAAGCTAGCACAAACCATGTTGATTTAGAGTTCGAACTGCATCTGTCAATATAGGAGAAAACAGAGTGAATCCTAAAAATTCAAACTGTTACTGCAAACGAATGCTTCAACCTAGAAGAACGAAACTAGGGCATCCAAGTTTGATTGGTGTACTGCACATTACTTGAAAGAATCATGAAGTTCAGAATAAAAAATATATGTTGAGATTACAGGAGACTGTAGTTTTTTGGCAACCTAACAACGCATTTCATTGAATGAGTTATTCGCCAGTCTTTGCTTAAGGCTACATCAAGAGGAAACAAACCTTAGAGATAGAACGTAGAACTACTGTATTGTGTCATTTTCAAGAAACTAGCACAAACCGTGTTGATTTAGAGTTCGAACTGCATCTGTCAATATAGGAGAAAACAGAGTGAAACCTAAAAATTCAAACTGTTCCTGGAAACGAATGCTTCAATCTAGGAGAACTAAACTTGGGCATCCAAGTGGGATTGGTGTACTGATCAATACGTGAAAGTATCATGAAGATTGGATGAAAAAATATATGTTGAGATTTCAGGAGACTCTAGTGTTTGGAAGATTGGCAACCCCTTTCCATAAAAGTGTTATTCGCAGTCCCTGCATTAGACTACATCAAGAGGAAACAAAACTTAGAGATAGAACGTAGAACTACTGTATTGTGTCAAGTTTCAAGAAGCTAGCACAAACTGTGTTTGATTTAGTGTTCTAACTGCATCTGTCAATATAGGAGAAAACAGAGTGAAACCTAAAAATTCAAACTGTTACTGCAAACGAATGCTTCAACCTAGGAGAACGAAACTTGGGCATCCAAGTTTGATTCGTGTACTGCTTATTACTTGAAAGTATCATGAAGGTCCGATGAAAAAATATATGTTGAGATTTCAGGAGATGGTAGTTTTTTGGAAGCTGAACAACGCCTTTCATTGAAAGTGTTATTCACCAGTCTCTGCTTAAGGCTACATCAAGAGGAAACAAGCCTTGGGTATAGAACGTAGAACTACGTTATTGTGTCAATTTTCAAAAAGCTAGGACAAATCGTGTTTGATTCAGAGTTCTAACTGCATGTGTCAATATAGGAGAAAACAGAGTGAAACGTAAAACTTGAAACTGTTCCTGCAAACGAATGCTTCAACCTAGGAGAACGAAACTAGGGCATCCAAGTTTGAGTGGTGTACTGCTCATTACTTGAAAGTATCATGAAGGTCGGAAGAAAAAATATACGTTGTGATTTCAGGAGACTGTAGTTTTTTGGCAACCTAACAACGCCTTTCATTTAATTAGGTATTCTCCAGTCTCTGCTTAAGGCTACATCAAGAGGAAACAAACCTTAGAGATAGAACGTAGAACTACTGTATTGTGTCAAGTTTCAAGAAGCTATCACAAACCGTGTTTGATTTAGAGTTCTAACTGCATGTGTCAATATAGGAGAAAACAGAGTGAAACCTAAAAATTCAAACTGTTCCTGCAAACGAATGCTTCAGTCTAGGAGAACTAAACATGGGCATCCAAGTGGGATTGGTGTACTGATCATTAGGTGAATGTATCATGAAGATTGGATGAAAAAATATATGTTGAGATTTCAGGAGACTCTCGTTTTTTGAAGTTTGGCAACCACTTTCAATATAAGTGTTATTCGCCAGTACCTGCTTTAGGCTACATCAAGAGGAAGCAAACCTTAGAGATAGAACGTAGAACTACTTTATTTTTTCAAGTTTCAAGAAGCTAGCACACACTGTGTTTGATTTAGAGTTCGATCTGCATTTGTCATAATAGGAGAAAACAGAGTGAAACCTAAAAATTCAAACTGTTACTGCAAACGAATGCTTCAAACTAGGAGAACGAAACTTGGGCATCCAAGTTTGATTGGTGTACTGCTCATTACTTGAAAGTATCATGAAGGTCGGAAGAAAAAATATATGTTGTGATTTCAGGAGACTGTAGTTTTTTGGCAGCCTAACAACGCCTTGCATTGAATGAGTTATTCTCCAGTCTCTGCTTAAGTCTACATCAAGAGGAAACAAACCTTAGACATAGAACGTAGAACTACTGTATTCTGTCAAGTTTATGAAGCTAGCACAAACCGTGTTTGATTTAGAGTTCTAACTGCATGTGTCAATATAGGAGAAAACAGAGTGAAACCTAAAAATTCAAACTGTTCCTGCAAACGAATGCTTCAGTCTAGGAGAACTAAACTTGGGCATCCAAGTGGGATTGGTGTACTGATCATTACGTGAATGTATCATGAAGATTTTATGAAAAAATATATGTTGAGATTTCAGGAGACTCTAGTGTTTGGAAGTTTGGCAACCCCTTTCCATATAAGTGTTATTTGCAGTCCCTGCATTAGGCTACATCAAGAGGAAACAAAACTTAGAGATAGAACGTAGAACTACTGTATTGTGTCAAGTTTCAAGAAGCTAGCACAAACTGTGTTTGATTTAGAGTTCGAACTGCATCTGTCAATATAGGAGAAAACAGAGTGACACCTAAAAATTCAAACTGTTACCTCAAACGAATGCTTCAACCTAGGAGAACGAAACTTGGGCATCCAAGTTTGATTGGTGTACTGCTCATTACTTGAAAGTATCATGAAGTTCAGAAGAAAAAATATATGTTGTGATTTCAGGACACTGTAGTTTTTTTGCAGCCTAACAATGACTTTCATTGAAGGAGTTATTCTCCAGTCTCTGCTTAAGGCTACATCAAGACGAAACAAACCTTAGAGATAGAACGTAGAACTACTGTATTGTGTCAAGTTTCAAGAAGCTAGCACAAACCGTGTTTGATTTAGAGTTCGAACTGCATCTGTCAATATAGGAGAAAACAGAGTGAAACGTAAAACTTGAAACTGTTCCTGCAAACAAATGCTTCAACCTAGGAGAACGAAACTAGGGCATCCAAGTTTGATTGGTGTACTGCTCATTACTTGAAAGTATCATGAAGGTCGGAAGAAAAAATATATGTTGTGATTTCAGGAGACTGTAGTTTTTTGGCAACCTAACAACGCCTTTCATTTAATTAGGTATTCTCCAGTCTCTGCTTAAGGCTACATCAAGAGGAAACAAACCTTAGAGATAGAACGTAGAACTACTGTATTGTGTCAAGTTTCAAGAAGCTATCACAAACCGTGTTTGATTTAGAGTTCTAACTGCATGTGTCAATATAGGAGAAAACAGAGTGAGACCTAAAAATTCAAACTGTTCCTGCAAACGAATGCTTCAGTCTAGGAGAACTAAACATGGGCATCCAAGTGGGATTGGTCTACTGATCATTAGGTGAATGTATCATGAAGATTGGATGAAAAAATATATGTTGAGATTTCAGGAGACTCTCGTTTTTTGAAGTTTGGCAACCACTTTCAATAGAAGTGTTATTCGCCAGTACCTGCTTTAGGCTACATCAAGAGGAAGCAAACCTTAGAGATAGATCGTGGAACTACTTTATTTTTTCAAGTTTCAAGAAGCTAGCACAAACTGTGTTTGATTTAGAGTTCGAACTGCATTTGTCATAATAGGAGAAAACAGAGTGAAACCTAAAAATTCAAACTGTTACTGCAAACGAATGCTTCAACCTAGGAGAACGAAACTTGGGCATCCAAGTTTGATTGGTGAACTGCTCATTACTTGAAAATATCATGAAGGTCGGAAGAAAAAATATATGTTGTGATTTCAGGAGACTGTAGTTTTTTGGCAGCCTAACAACGCCTTGCATTGAATGAGTTATTCTCCAGTCTCTGCTTAAGTCTACATCAAGAGGAAACAAACCTTAGACATAGAACGTAGAACTACTGTATTCTGTCAAGTTTATGAAGCTAGCACAAACCGTGTTTGATTTAGAGTTCTAACTGCATGTGTCAATATAGGAGAAAACAGAGTGAAACCTAAAAATTCAAACTGTTCCTGCAAACGAATGCTTCAGTCTAGGAGAACTAAACTTGGGCATCCAAGTGGGATTGGTGTACTGATCATTACGTGAATGTATCATGAAGATTTTATGAAAAAATATATGTTGAGATTTCAGGAGACTCTAGTGTTTGGAAGCTTGGCAACCCCTTTCCATATAAGTGTTATTTGCAGTCCCTGCATTAGGCTACATCAAGAGGAAACAAAACTTAGAGATAGAACGTAGAACTACTGTATTGTGTCAAGTTTCAAGAAGCTATCACAAACTGTGTTTGATTTAGAGTTCGAACTGCATCTGTCAATATAGGAGAAAACAGAGTGAAACCTAAAAATTCAAACTGTTACTGCAAAAGAATGCTTCAACCTAGGAGAACGAAACTTGGGCATCCAAGTTTGATTGGTCTACTGCTCATTACTTGAAAGTATCATGAAGTTCAGAAGAAAAAATATATGTTGTGATTTCAGGACACTGTAGTTTTTTTGCAGCCTAACAATGACTTTCATTGAAGGAGTTATTCTCCAGTCTCTGCTTAAGGCTACATCAAGACGAAAAAAACCTTAGAGATAGAACGTAGAACTACTGTATTGTGTCAAGTTTCAAGAAGCTAGCACAAACCGTGTTTGATTTAGAGTTCGAACTGCATCTGTCAATATAGGAGAAAACAGAGTGAAACCTAAAAATTTAAACTGTTCCTGCAAACGAATGCTTCAACCTAGGAGAATGAAACTAGGGCATCCAAGTTTGATTGGTGTACTGCTCATTACTTGAAAGTATCATGAAGGTCGGAAGAAAAAATATATGTTGTGATTTCAACAGACTGTAGTTTTTTGGCAGCCTAACAACGCCTTTCATTGAATGAGTTATTCTCCAGTCTCTGCTTAAGGCTACATCAAGAGGAAACAAACCTTAGAGATAGAACGTAGAACTATTGTATTGTGTCAATTTCAAGAAGCTAGCACAAACCCTGTTGATTTAGATTTCGAACTGCATCTGTCAATATAGGAGAAAACAGAGTGAAACCTAAAAATTCAAACTGTTCCTGGAAAAGAATGCTTCAGTCTACGAGAACTAAACTTGGGCATCCAAGTGGGATTGGTGTACTGATCATTACGTGAATGTATCATGAAGATTGGATGAAAAAATATATGTTGAGATTTCAGGAGACTCTAGTGTTTGGAAGTTTGGCAACCTGTTTCCATATAAGTGTTATTCGCAGTCCCTCCATTCGGCTACATCAAGAGGAAACAAAACTTAGAGATAGAACGTAGAACTACTGTATTGTGTCAATTTTCAAGAAGCTAGCACAAACTGTGTTTGATTTAGAGTTCGAACTGCATCTGTCAATATAGGAGAAAACAGAGTAAAACCTAAAAATTCAAACTATTACTGCAAACGAATGCTTCAACCAAGGAGAACGAAACGTGGGCTTCCAAGTTTGATTGGAGTACTGCTTATTACTCGAAATTATCATGAAGGTTGGATGAAAAAATATATGTTGAGATTACAGGAGACTGTAGTTTTTTGCCAACCTAACAACGCCTTTCATTGAATGAGTTATTCACCAGTCTTTGCTTAAGACTACATCAAGAGGAAACAACCTTAGAGATAGAACGTAGAACTACTGTATTGTGTCAAGTTTCAAGAAGCTAGCACAAACCGTGTTGATTTAGAGTTCGAACTGCATCTGTCAATATAGGAGAAAACAGAGTGAAACCTAAAAATTCAACCTGTTACTGCAAACGAATGCTTCAACCTAGAAGAACGAAACTAGGGCATCCAAGTTTGATTGGTGTACTGCTCATTACTTGAAAGTATCATGAAGGTCGGAAGAAAAAATATATGTTGAGATTACAGGAGACTGTAGTTTTTTGGCAACCTAACAACGCATTTCATTGAATGAGTTATTCGCCAGTCTCTGCTTAAGGCTACATCAAGAGGAAACAAACCTTAGAGATAGAACGTAGAACTACTGTATTGTGTCAAGTTTCACGAAGCTAGCACAAACCGTGTTGATTTAGAGTTCGAACTGCATCTGTCAATATAGGAAAAAACAGAGTGAAACCTAAAAATTCAAACTGTTAATGCAAATGAATGCTTCAACTGAGGAGAACGAAACTTGGGCAACCAAGTTTGATTGGTGTACTGCTCATTACTTGAAAGTATCATGAAGGTCGGAAGAAAAAATATATGATGTGATTTCAGGAGACTGTAGATTTTTGGCAGCCTAACAACGCCTTGCATTGAATGAGTTATTCTCCAGTCTCTGCTTAAGGCTACATCAAGAGAAAGCAAACCTTAGAGATAGAACGTAGAACTACTGTATTTTGTCAATTTTCAAGAAGCTAGCAGAAACCGTGTTGATTTAGAGTTCGAACTGCATCTGTCAATATAGGAGAAAACAGAGTGAAACCTAAAAATTCAAACTGTTACTGCAAACGAATGCTTCAACCTAGAAGAACGAAACTAGGGCATCCAAGTTTGATTGGTGTACTGCTCATTACTTGAAAGTATCATGAAGGTCGGAAGAAAAAATATATGTTGAGATTACAGGAGACTGTAGTTTTTTGGCAACCTAACAACGCATTTCATTGAATGAGTTATTCGCCAATCTTTGCTTAAGGCTACATCAAGAGGAAACAAACCTTAGAGATAGAACGTAGAACTATTGTATTGTGTCAAGTTTCAAGAAGCTAGCACAAACCCTGTTGATTTAGAGTTCGAACTGCATCTGTCCATATAGGAGAAAAGAGAGTGAAACCTAAAAATTCAAACTGTTCCTGGAAACGAAGGCTTCAATCTAGGAGAACTAAACTTGGGCATCCAAGTGGGATTGGTGTACTGATCATTACGTGAATGTATCATGAAGATTGGATGAAAAAATATATGTTGAGATTTCAGGAGACTCTAGTGTTTGGAAGTTTGGCAACCCCTTTCCATATAAGTGTTATTCGCAGTCCCTGCATTAGGCTACATCAAGAGGAAACAAAACTTAGAGATAGAAAGTAGAACTACTGTAGTGTGTCAAGTTTCAAGAAGCTAGCACAAACTGTGTTTGATTTAGAGTTCGAACTGCATCTGTCAATATAGGAGAAAACAGAGTGAAACGTAAAAATTCAAACTGTTACTGCAAACGAATGTTTCTACCGAGGAGAACGAAACTTGGGCATCGAAGTTTGATTGGTGTACTACTTATTACTTGAAAGTATCATGAAGGTCAGATGAAAAAATATATGTTGAGATTACAGGAGACTGTAGTTTTTTGCCAACCTAACAACGCCTTTCATTGAATGAGTTATTCACCTGTCTTTGCTTAAGACTACATCAAGAGGAAACAAACCTTAGAGATAGAACGTAGAACTACTGTATTGTGTCAAGTTTCCTGAAGCTAGCACAAACCGTGTTGATTTAGAGTTCGAACTGCATCTGTCAATATAGGAGAAAACAGAGTGAAACCTAAAAATTCAAACTGTTACTGCAAAAGAATGCTTCAACCTAGAAGAACGAAACGAGGGCATCCAAGTTTGATTGGTGTACTGCTCATTACTTGAAAGTATCATGAAGGTCGGAAGAAAAAATATATGTTGAGATTACAGGAGACTGTAGTCTTTTGCCAACCTAACAACGCCTTTCATTGAATGAGTTATTCTCCAGTCTCTGCTTAAGGCTACATCAAGAGGAAACAAACCTTAGAGATAGAACGTAGAACTACTGTATTGTGTCAAGTTTCAAGAAGCTAGCACAAACCCTGTTGATTTAGAGTTCGAACTGCATCTGTCAATATAGGGGAAAACAGAGTGAAACCTAAAAATTCAAACTGTTCCTGGAAACGAATGCTTCAATCTAGGAGAACTAAACTTGTGCATCCAAGTGGGATTGGTGTACTGTATATTACGTGAATGTATTATGAAGATTGGATGAAAAAATATATGTTGAGATTTCAGGAGACTCTAGTGTTTGGAAGTTTGGCAACCCCTTTCCATATAAGTGTTATTCGCAGTCAATGCATTAGGCTACATCAAGAGGAAACAAAACTTAGAGATAGAACGTAGAACTACTGTATTGTGTCAAGTTTCAAGAAGCTAGCACAAACCGTGTTGATTTAGTGTTCGAACTGCATCTGTCAATATAGGAAAAAACAGAGTGAAACCTAAAAATTCAAACTGTTACTGCAAATGAATGCTTCAACCGAGGCGAACGAAACTTGGGCATCCAAGTTTGATTGGTGTACTGCTCATTACTTGAAAGTATCATGAAGGTCGGAAGAAAAAATATATGTTGTGATTTCAGGAGACTGTAGTTTTTTGGCAGCCTAACAACGCCTTGCATTGAATGAGTTATTCTCCAGTCTCTGCTTAAGGCTACATCAAGAGAAAACAAACCTTAGAGATAGAACGTAGAACTACTGTATTGTGTCAAGTTTCAAGAAGCTAGCACAAACGGTGTTTGATTTAGAGTTCTAAAGGCATGTGTCAATATAGGAGAAAACAGAGTGAACCTAAAAGTTCAAGCTGTTACTGCATACGGATGCTTCAACCTAGGAGAACAAAACTTGGGCATCCAATTTTGATTGGTGTACTGCTCATTACTTGAAAGTATCATGAAGGTCGGAAGAAAAAATATATGTTGAGATTACAGGAGACTGTAGTTTTTTGCCAACCTAACAACGCCTTTCATTGAATGAGTTATTCACCAGTCTTTGCTTAAGACTACATCAAGAGGAAACAAACTTTAGAGATATAACGTAGAACTACTGTATTGTGTCAAGTTTCAAGAAGCTAGCACAAACCCTGTTGATTTAGAGTTCGAACTGCATCTGTCCATATAGGAGAAAACAGAGTGAAACCTAAAAATTCAAACTGTTCCTGGAAACGAAGGCTTCAATCTAGGAGAACTAAACTTGGGCATCCAAGTGGGATTGGTGTACTGATCATTACGGGAATGTATCATGAAGATTGGATGAAAAATATATGTTGAGATTTCAGGAGACTCTAGTGTTTGGAAGTTTGGCAACCCCTTTCCATATAAGTGTTATTCGCAGTCCCTGCATTAGGCTACATCAAGAGGAAACAAAACTTAGAGATAGAAAGTAGAACTACTGTATTGTGTCATGTTTCAAGAAGCTAGCACAAACTGTGTTTGATTTAGAGTTCGAAGTGCATCTGTCAATATAGGAGAAAAACAGAGTGAAACCTAAAAATTCAAACTGTTACTGCAAACGAATGTTTCTACCGAGGAGAACGAAACTTGGGCATCGAAGTTTGATTGGTGTACTACTTATTACTTGAAAGTATCATGAAGGTCAGATGAAAAAATATATGTTGAGATTACAGGAGACTGTAGTTTTTTGCCAACCTAACAACGCCTTTCATTGAATGAGTTATTCACCTGTCTTTGCTTAAGACTACATCAAGAGGAAACAAACCTTAGAGATAGAACGTAGAACTACTGTATTGTGTCAAGTTTCCTGAAGCTAGCACAAACCGTGTTGATTTAGAGTTCGAACTGCATCTGTCAATATAGGAGAATACAGAGTGAAACCTAAAAATTCAAACTGTTACTGCAAACGAATACTTCAACCTAGAAGAACGAAACGAGGGAATCCAAGTTTGATTGGTGTACTGCTCATTACTTGAAAGTATCATGAAGGTCGGAAGAAAAAATATATGTTGAGATTACAGGAGACTGTAGTCTTTTGCCAACCTAACAACGCCATTCATTGAATGAGTTATTCTCCAGTCTCTGCTTAAGGCTACATCAAGAGGAAACAAACCTTAGAGATAGAACGTAGAACTACTGTATTGTGTCAAGTTTCAAGAAGCTAGCACAAACCCTGTTGATTTAGAGTTCGAACTGCATCTGTCAATATAGGAGGAAACAGAGTGAAACCTAAAAATTCAAACTGTTCCTGGAAACGAATGCTTCAATCTAGGAGAACTAAACTTGGGCATCCAAGTGGGATTGGTGTACTGATCATTACGTGAATGTATCATGAAGATTGGATGAAAAATATATGTTGAGATTTCAGGAGACTCTAGTGTTTGGAAGTTTGGCAACCTCTTTCCATATAAGTGTTATTCGCAGTCCCTGCATTAGGCTACATCAAGAGGAAACAAAACTTAGAGATAGAACGTACAACTACTGTATTGTGTCAAGTTTCAAGAAGCTAGCACAAACTGTGTTTGATTTAGAGTTCGAACTGCATCTGTCAATATAGGAGAAAACAGAGTGAAACCTAAAAATTCAAACTGTTACTGCAAACGAATGCTTCAACCTAGGAGAACGAAACTTGGGCATCCAAGTTTGATTGTTTACTGCTCATTACTTGAAAGTATCATGAAGCTCGGAAGAAAAAATATATGTTGTGATTTCAGGAGACTGTAGTTTTTTGGCAGCCTAACAACGCCTTTCATTGAATGAGTTATTCTCCAGTCTCTGCTTAAGGCTACATCAAGAGGAAACAAACGTTAGAGATAGAACGTAGAACTACTGTATTCTGTCAAGTTTCAAGAAGCTAGCCCAAACCGTGTTTGATTTAGAGTTCGAACTGCATCTGTCAATATAGGAGAAAACAGAGTGAAACGTAAAAATTCAAACTGTTACTGCAAACGAATGTTTCTACCGAGGAGAACGAAACTTGGGCATCGAAGTTTGATTGGTGTACTACTTATTACTTGAAAGTATCATGAAGGTCAGATGAAAAAATATATGTTGAGATTACAGGAGACTGTAGTTTTTTGCCAACCTAACAACGCCTTTCATTGAATGAGTTATTCACCTGTATTTGCTTAAGACTACATCAAGAGGAAACAAAGCTTAGAGATAGAACGTAGAACTACTGTATTGTGTCAAGTTTCCTGAAGCTAGCACAAACCGTGTTGATTTAGAGTTCGAACTGCATCTGTCAATATAGGAGAAAACAGAGTGAAACCTAAAAATTCAAACTGTTACTGCAAACGAATGCTTCAACCTAGAAGAACGAAACGAGGGCATCCAAGTTTGATTGGTGTACTGCTCATTACTTGAAAGTATCATGAAGGTCGGAAGAAAAAATATATGTTGAGATTACAGGAGACTGTAGTCTTTTGCCAACCTAACAACGCCTTTCATTGAATGAGTTATTCTCCAGTCTCTGCTTAAGGCTACATCAAGAGGAAACAAACCTTAGAGATAGAACGTAGAACTACTGTATTGTGTCAAGTTTCAAGAAGCTAGCACAAACCCTGTTGATTTAGAGTTCGAACTGCATCTGTCAATATAGGAGAAAACAGAGTGATACCTAAAAATTCAAACTGTTCCTGGAAACGAATGCTTCAATCTAGGAGAACTAAACTTGTGCATCCAAGTGGGATTGGTGTACTGTATATTACGTGAATGTATTATGAAGATTGGATGAAAAAATATATGTTGAGATTTCAGGAGACTCTAGTGTTTGGAAGTTTGGCAACCCCTTTCCATATAAGTGTTATTCGCAGTCAATGCATTAGGCTACATCAAGAGGAAACAAAACTTAGAGATAGAACGTAGAACTACTGTATTGTGTCAAGTTTCAAGAAGCTAGCACAAACCGTGTTGATTTAGTGTTCGAACTGCATCTGTCAATATAGGAAAAAACAGAGTGAAACCTAAAAATTCAAACTGTTACTGCAAATGAATGCTTCAACCGAGGAGAACGAAACTTGGGCATCCAAGCTTGATTGGTGTACTGCTCATTACTGAAAGTATCATGAAGGTCGGAAGAAAAAATATATGTTGTGATTTCAGGAGACTGTAATTTTTGGCAGCCTAACAACGCCTTGCATTGAATGAGTTATTCTCCAGTCTCTGCTTAAGGCTACATCAAGAGAAAACAAACCTTAGAGATAGAACGTAGAACTACTGTATTGTGTCAAGTTTCAAGAAGCTAGCACAAACGGTGTTTGATTTAGAGTTCTAACGGCATGTGTCAATATAGGAGAAAACAGAGTGAACCTAAAAGTTCAAGCTGTTACTGCATACGGATGCTTCAAACTAGGAGAACAAAACTTGGGCATCCAATTTTGATTGGTGTACTGCTCATTACTTGAAAGTATCATGAAGGTCGGAAGAAAAAATATATGTTGAGATTACAGGAGACTGTAGTTTTTTGCCAACCTAACAACGCCTTTCATTGAATGAGTTATTCACCAGTCTTTGCTTAAGACTACATCAAGAGGAAACAAACCTTAGAGATAGAACGTAGAACTACTGTATTGTGTCAAGTTTCAAGAAGCTAGCACAAACCCTGTTGATTTAGAGTTCGAACTGCATCTGTCCATATAGGAGAAAAGAGAGTGAAAACCTAAAAATTCAAACTGTTCCTGGAAACGAAGGCTTCAATCTAGGAGAACTAAACTTGGGCATCCAAGTGGGATTGGTGTACTGATCATTATGTGAATGTATCATGAAGATTGATGAAAAAATATATGTTGAGATTTCAGGAGACTCTAGTGTTTGGAAGTTTGGCAACCCCTTTCCATATAAGTGTTATTCGCAGTCCCTGCATTAGGCTACATCAAGAGGAAACAAAACTTAGAGATAGAAAGTAGAACTACTGTATTGTCCATGTTTCAAGAAGCTAGCACAAACTGTGTTTGATTTAGAGTTCGAAGTGCATCTGTCAATATAGGAGAAAACAGAGTGAAACCTAAAAATTCAAACTGTTACTGCAAACGAATGTTTCTACCGAGGAGAACGAAACTTGGGCATCGAAGTTTGATTGGTGTACTACTTATTACTTGAAAGTATCATGAAGGTCAGATGAAAAAATATATGTTGAGATTACAGGAGACTGTAGTTTTTTGCCAACCTAACAACGCCTTTCATTGAATGAGTTATTCACCTGTCTTTGCTTAAGACTACATCAAGAGGAAACAAACCTTAGAGATAGAACGTAGAACTACTGTATTGTGTCAAGTTTCCTGAAGCTAGCACAAACCGTGTTGATTTAGAGTTCGAACTGCATCTGTCAATATAGGAGAAAACAGAGTGAAACCTAAAAATTCAAACTGTTACTGCAAACGAATACTTCAACCTAGAAGAACGAAACGAGGGAATCCAAGTTTGATTGGTGTACTGCTCATTACTTGAAAGTATCATGAAGGTCGGAAGAAAAAATATATGTTGAGATTACAGGAGACTGTAGTCTTTTGCCAACCTAACAACGCCTTTCATTGAATGAGTTATTCTCCAGTCTCTGCTTAAGGCTACATCAAGAGGAAACAAACCTTAGAGATAGAACGTAGAACTACTGTATTGTGTCAAGTTTCAAGAAGCTAGCACAAACCCTGTTGATTTAGAGTTCGAACTGCATCTGTCAATATAGGAGGAAACAGAGTGAAACCTAAAAATTCAAACTGTTCCTGGAAACGAATGCTTCAATCTAGGAGAACTAAACTTGGGCATCCAAGTGGGATTGGTGTACTGATCATTACGTGAATGTATCATGAAGATTGGATGAAAAAATATATGTTGAGATTTCAGGAGACTCTAGTGTTTGGAAGTTTGGCAACCTCTTTCCATATAAGTGTTATTCGCAGTCATTGCATTAGGCTACATCAAGAGGAAACAAAACTTAGAGATAGAACGTAGAACTACTGTATTGTGTCAAGTTTCAAGAAGCTAGCACAAACTGTGTTTGATTTAGAGTTCGAACTGCATCTGTCAATATAGGAGAAAACAGAGTGAAACCTAAAAATTCAAACTGTTACTGCAAACGAATGCTTCAACCTAGGAGAACGAAACTTGGGCATCCAAGTTTGATTGTTTACTGCTCATTACTTGAAAGTATCATGAAGCTCGGAAGAAAAAATATATGTTGTGATTTCAGGAGACTGTAGTTTTTTGGCAGCCTAAAAACGCCTTTCATTGAATGAGTTATTCTCCAGTCTCTGCTTAAGGCTACATCAAGAGGAAACAAACGTTAGAGATAGAACGTAGAACTACTGTATTGTGTCAAGTTTCAAGAAGCTAGCCCAAACCGTGTTTGATTTAGAGTTCGAACTGCATCTGTCAATATATGAGAAAACAGAGTGAAACGTAAAAATTCAAACTGTTACTGCAAACGAATGCTTCAACCAGAAGAACGAAACTAGGGCATCCAAGTTTGATTGGTGTACTGCTCATTACTTGAAAGTATCATGAAGGTCGGAAGAAAAAATATATGTTGAGATTACAGGAGACTGTAGTTTTTTGGCAACCTAACAACGCATTTCATTGAATGAGTTATTCGCCAGTCTCTGCTTAAGGCTACATCAAGAGGAAACAACCCTTAGGTATAGAACGTAGAACTACTTTATTGTGTCAAGTTTCAAGAAGCTAGCCCAAACCGTGTTTAATTTAGAGTTCGAACTGCATCTGTCAATATAGGAGAAAACAGAGTGAAACGTAAAAATTCAAACTGTTTCTGCAAACGAATGCTTCAACCTAGGAGAACGAAACTTGGGCATCCAAGTTTGATTGGTGTACTGCTTATTACTTGAAAGTATCATGAAGGTCGGATGAAAAAATATATGTTGAGATTTCAGGAGATGGTAGTTTTTTGGAAGCTTAACAACGCCTTTCATTGAAAGTGTTATTCGCCAGTCTCTGCTTAAGGCTACATCAAGAGGAAACAAACCTTAGGTATAGAACGTAGAACTACTTTATTGTGTCAAGTTTCAAGAAGCTAGCACAAACCGTGTTTGATTTAGAGTTCTAACTGCATGTGTCAATATAGGAGAAAACAGAGTGAAACGTAAAAATTCAAACTGTTCCTGCAAACGAATGCTTCAACCTAGGAGAACGAAACTTGGGCATCCAAGTTTGATTGGTGTACTGCTCATTACTTGAAAGTATCATGAAGGTCGGAAGAAAAAATATATGTTGTGATTTCAGGAGAATGTAGTGTTTTGGCAGCCTAACAACGCCTTTCATTGAATGAGTTATTCTCCAGTCTGTGCTTAAGGCTACATCAAGAGGAAACAAACCTTAGTGATAGAACGTAGAACTACTGTATTGTGTCACGTTTCAAGAAGCTAGCACAAACCGTGTTGATTTAGAGTTCCTACTGCATCTGTCAATATAGGAGAAAACAGAGTGAAACCTAAAAATTCAAACTGTTCCTGCAAACGAATGCTTCAGTCTAGGAGAACTAAACTTGGGCATCCAAGTGGGATTGGTGTACTGATCATTACGTGAATGTATCATGAACATATTATGAAAAAACATATGTTGAGATTTCAGGAGACTCTAGTGTTTGGAAGTTTGGCAACCCCTTTCCATATAAGTGTTATTTGCAGTCCCTGCATTAGGCTACATAAAGAGGAAACAAAACTTAGAGATAGAACGTAGAACTACTGTATTGTGTCAAGTTTCAAGAAGCTAGCACAAACTGTGTTTGATTTAGAGTTCGAACTGCATCTGTCAATATAGGAGAAAACAGAGTGAAACCTAAAAATTCAAACTGTTACTGCAAACGAATGCTTCAACCTAGGAGAACGAAACTTGGGCATCCAAGTTTGATTGGTGTACTGCTCATTACTTGAAAGTATCATGAAGTTCAGAAGAAAAAATATATGTTGTGATTTCAGGACACTGTAGTTTTTTGCAGCCTAACAATGACTTTCATTGAAGGAGTTATTCTCCAGTCTCTGCTTAAGGCTACATCAAGACGAAACAAACCTTAGAGATAGAACGTAGAACTACTGTATTGTGTCAAGTTTCAAGAAGCTAGCACAAACCGTGTTTGATTTAGAGTTCGAACTGCATCTGTCAATATAGGAGAAAACAGAGTGAAACCTAAAAATTTAAACTGTTCCTGCAAACGAATGCTTCAACCTAGAAGAACGAAACTAGGGCATCCAAGTTTGATTGGTGTACTGCTCATTACTTGAAAGTATCATGAAGGTCGGAAGAAAAAATATATGTTGTGATTTCAAGAGAGTGTAGTTTTTTGGCAGCCTAACAACGCCTTTCATTGAATGAGTTATTCTCCAGTCTCTGCTTAAGGCTACATCAAGAGGAAACAAACCTTAGAGATAGAACGTAGAACTATTGTATTGTGTCAAGTTTCAAGAAGCTAGCACAAACCCTGTTGATTTAGATTTCGAACTGCATCTGTCAATATAGGAGAAAACAGAGTGAAACCTAAAAATTCAAACTGTTCCTGGAAAAGAATGCTTCAGTCTACGAGGACTAAACTTGGGCATCCAAGTGGGATTGGTGTACTGATCATTACGTGAATGTATCATGAAGATTGGATGAAAAAATATATGTTGAGATTTCAGGAGACTCTAGTGTTTGGAAGTTTGGCAACCCCTTTCCATATAAGTGTTATTCGCAGTCCCTCCATTAGGCTACATCAAGAGGAAACAAAACTTAGAGATAGAACGTAGAACTACTGTATTTTGTCAATTTTCAAGAAGTTAGCACAAACTGTGTTTGATTTAGAGTTCGAACTGCATCGGTCAATATAGGAGAAAACAGAGTGAAACCTAAAAATTCAAACTATTACTGCAAACGAATGCTTCAACCGAGGAGAACGAAACGTGGGCTTCCAACTTTGATTGGAGTACTGCTTATTACTCGAAATTATCATGAAGGTTGGATGAAAAATATATGTTGAGATTACAGGAGACTGTAGTTTTTTGCCAATCTAACAACGCCTTTCATTGAATGAGTTATTCACCAGTCTTTGCTTAAGACTACATCAAGAGGAAACAACCTTAGAGATAGAACGTAGAACTACTGTATTGTGTCAAGTTTCAAGAAGCTAGCACAAACCGTGTTGATTTAGAGTTCGAACTGCATCTGTCAATATAGGAGAAAACAGAGTGAAACCTAAAAATTCAAACTGTTACTGCAAACGAATGCTTCAACCTAGAAGAACGAAACTAGGGCATCCAAGTTTGATTGGTGTACTGCTCATTACTTGAAAGTATCATGAAGGTCGGAAGAAAAAATATATGTTGAGATTACAGGAGACTGTAGTTTTTTGGCAACCTAACAACGCATTTCATTGAATGAGTTATTCGCCAGTCTCTGCTTAAGGCTACATCAAGAGGAAACAAACCTTAGAGATAGAACGTAGAACTACTGTATTGTGTCAAGTTTCAAGAAGCTAGCACAAACCGTGTTGATTTAGAGTTCGAACTGCATCTGTCAATATAGGAAAAAACAGAGTGAAACCTAAAAATTCAAACTGTTACTGCAAATGAATGCTTCAACTGAGGAGAACGAAACTTGGGCAACCAAGTTTGATTGGTGTACTGCTCATTACTTGAAAGTATCATGAAGGTCGGAAGAAAAAAATATATTATGTGATTTCAGGAGACTGTAGATTTTTGGCAGCCTAACAACGCCTTGCATTGAATGAGTTATTCTCCAGTCTCTGCTTAAGGCTACATCAAGAGAAAACAAACCTTAGAGATAGAACGTAGAACTACTGTATTGTGTCAAGTTTCAAGAAGCTAGCAGAAACCGTGTTGATTTAGAGTTCGAACTGCATCTGTCAATATAGGAGAAAACAGAGTGAAACCTAAAAATTCAAACTGTTACTGCAAACGAATGCTTCAACCTAGAAGAACGAAACTAGGGCATCCAAGTTTGATTGGTGTACTGCTCATTACTTGAAAGTATCATGAAGGTCGGAAGAAAAAATATATGTTGAGATTACAGGAGACTGTAGTTTTTTGGCAACCTAACAACGCATTTCATTGAATGAGTTATTCGCCAATCTTTGCTTAAGGCTACATCAAGAGGAAACAAACCTTAGAGATAGAACGTAGAACTACTGTATTGTGTCAAGTTTCAAGAAGCTATCACAAACCCTGTTGATTTAGAGTTCGAACTGCATCTGTCAATATAGGAGAAAACAGAGTGAAAGCTAAAAATTCAAACAGTTTCTGGAAACGAATGCTTCAATCTAGGAGAACTAAACTTGGGCATCCAAGTGGGATTGGTGTACTGATCATTACGTGAATGTATCATGAAGATTGGATGAAAAAATATATGTTGAGATTTCAGGAGACTCTAGTGTTGGAAGTTTGGCAACCCCTTTCCATATAAGTGTTATTCGCAGTCCCTGCATTAGGCTACATCAAGAGGAAACAAAACTTAGAGATAGAACGTAGAACTACTGTATTGTGTCAAGTTTCAAGAAGCTAGCACAAACTGTGTTTGATTTAGAGTTCGAACTGCATCTGTCAATATAGGAGAAAACAGAATGAAACCTAAAAATTCAAACTGTTACTGCAAACGAATGCTTCAACCTAGGAGAACGAAACTTGGGCATCCAAGTTTGATTGGTGTACTGCTCATTACTTGAAAGTATCATGAAGGTCGGAAGAAAAAATATATGTTGAGATTACAGGAGACTGTAGTTTTATGGCAACCTAACAACGCATTTCATTGAATGAGTTATTCGCCAGTCTTTCCTTAAGGCTACATCAAGAGGAAACAATCCTTAGAGATAGAACGTAGAACTACTGTATTGTGTCAAGTTTCAAGAAGCTAGCACAAACCCTGTTGATTTAGAGTTCGAACTGCATCTGTCAATATAGGAGAAAACAGAGTGAAACCTAAAAATTCAATCTGTTCCTGGAAACGAATGCTTCAATCTAGGAGAACTAAACTTGTGCATCCAAGTGGGATTGGTGTACTGTATATTACGTGAATGTATTATGAAGATTGGATGAAAAAATATATGTTGAGATTTCAGGAGACTCTAGTGTTTGGAAGTTTGGCAACCCCTTTCCATATAAGTGTTATTCGCAGTCAATGCATTAGGCTACATCAAGAGGAAACAAAACTTAGAGATAGAATGTAGAACTACTGTATTGTGTCAAGTTTCAAGAAGCTAGCACAAACTATGTTTGATTTAGAGTTCGAACAGCATCTGTCAATATAGGAGAAAACAGAGTGAAACCTAAAAATTCAAACTGTTACTGCAAACGAATGCTTCAACCTAGGAGAACAAAACTTGGGCATCCAAGTTTGATTGGTGTACTGCTCATTACTTGAAAGTATCATGAAGGTTGGAAGAAAAAATATATGTTGAGATTACAGGAGACTGTAGTTTTTTGCCAACCTAACAACACCTTTCATTGAATGAGTTATTCACCAGTCTTTGCTTAAGACTACATCAAGAGGAAACAAACATTAGAGATAGAACGTAGAACTACTGTATTGTGTCAAGTTACAAGAAGCTAGCACAAACCGTGTTGATTTAGACTTTGAACTGCATCTGTCAATATAGGAGAAAACAGAGTGAAACCTAAAAATTCAAACTGTTACTGCGAACGAATGCTTCAACCTAGAAGAACGAAACTAGGGCATCCAAGTTTGATTGGTGTACTGCTCATTACTTGAAAGTATCATGAAGGTCGGAAGAAAAAATATATGTTGAGATTTCTTGGGACTGTAGTTTTTTGGCAACCTAACAAGGCATTTCATTGAATGAGTTATTCGGAGTCTTTGCTTAAGGCTACATCAAGAGGAAACAAACCGTAGAGATAGAACGTAGAACTACTGTATTGTGTCAAGTTTCAAGAAGCTAGCACAAACCGTGTTGATTTAGTGTTCGAACTGCATCTGTCAATATAGGAAAAAACAGAGTGAAACCTAAAAATTCAAACTGTTACTGCACATGAATGCTTCAACCGAGGAGAACGAAACTTGGGCATCCAAGTTTGATTGGTGTACTGCTCATTACTTGAAAGTACCATGAAAGTCGGAAGAAAAAATATATGTTGTGATTTCTGGAGACTGTAGTTTTTTGGCAGCCTAACAACGCCTTGCATTGAATGAATTATTCTCCAGTCTCTGCTTAAGGCTACATCAAGAGAAAACAAACCTTAGAGATAGAACGTAGAACTACTGTATTGTGTCAAGTTTCAAGAAGCTAGCACAAACGGTGTTTGATTTAGAGTTCTAACGGCATGTGTCAATATAGGAGAAAACAGAGTGAAACCTAAAAATTCAAACTGTTACTGCAAACGAATGCTTCAACCTAGGAGAACAAAACTTGGGCATCCAAGTTTGATTGGTGTACTGCTCATTACTTAAAAGTATCATGAAGGTTGGAAGAAAAAATATATGTTGAGATTACAGGAGATTGTAGTTTTTTGCCAACCTAACAACGCCGTTCATTGAATGAGTTATTCACCAGTCTTTGCTTAAGACTACATCAAGAGGAAACAAACATTAGAGATAGAACGTAGAACTACTGTATTGTGTCAAGTTACAAGAAGCTAGCACAAACCGAGTTGATTTTGAGTTCGAACTGCATCTGTCAATATAGGAGAAAACAGAGTGAAACCTAAAAATTCAAACTGTTACTGCAAACGAATGCTTCAACGTAGAATAACGAAACTAGGGCATCCAAGTTTGATTGGTGTACTGCTCATTACTTGAAAGTATCATGAAGATCGCAAGAAAAAATATATGTTGAGATTACAGGAGACTCTAGTTTTTTGGCAACATAACAACGCATTTCATTGAATGAGTTATTCGCCAGTCTTTGTTTAAGGCTACATCAAGAGGAAACAAACCTTAGAGTTAGAACGTAGAACTACTATATTGTGTCAAGTTTCAAGAAGCTAGCACAAACCGTGTTGATTTAGTGTTCGAACTGCATCTGTCAATATAGGAAAAAACAGAGTGAAACCTAAAAATTCAAACTGTTACTGCAAATGAATGCTTCAACCGAGGAGAACGAAACTTGGGCATCCAAGTTTGATTGGTGTACTGCTCATTACTTGAAAGTATCATGAAGGTCGGAAGAAAAAATATATGATGTGATTTCAGGAGACTGTAGATTTTTGGCAGCCTAACAACGCCTTGCATTGAATGAGTTATTCTCCAGTCTCTGCTTAAGGCTACATCAAGAGAAAACAAACCTTAGAGATAGAACGTAGAACTACTGTATTGTGTCAAGTTTCAAGAAGCTAGCAGAAACCGTGTTGATTTAGAGTTCGAACTGCATCTGTCAATATAGGAGAAAACAGAGTGAAACCTAAAAATTCAAACTGTTACTGCAAACGAATGCTTCAACCTAGAAGAACGAAACTAGGGCATCCAAGTTTGATTGGTGTACTGCTCATTACTTGAAAGTATCATGAAGGTCGGAAGAAAAAATATATGTTGAGATTACAGGAGACTGTAGTTTTTTGGCAACCTAACAACGCATTTCATTGAATGAGTTATTCGCCAATCTTTGCTTAAGGCTACATCAAGAGGAAACAAACCTTAGAGATAGAACGTAGAACTACTGTATTGTGTCAAGTTTCAAGAAGCTATCACAAACCCTGTTGATTTAGAGTTCGAACTGCATCTGTCAATATAGGAGAAAACAGAGTGAAAGCTAAAAATTCAAACTGTTTCTGGAAACGAATGCTTCAATCTAGGAGAACTAAACTTGGGCATCCAAGTGGGATTGGTGTACTGATCATTACGTGAATGTATCATGAAGATTGGATGAAAAAATATATGTTGAGATTTCAGGAGACTCTAGTGTTGGAAGTTTGGCAACCCCTTCCATATAAGTGTTATTCGCAGTCCCTGCATTAGGCTACATCAAGAGGAAACAAAACTTAGAGATAGAACGTAGAACTACTGTATTGTGTCAAGTTTCAAGAAGCTAGCACAAACTGTGTTTGATTTAGAGTTCGAACTGCATCTGTCAATATAGGAGAAAACAGAATGAAACCTAAAAATTCAAACTGTTACTGCAAACGAATGCTTCAACCTAGGAGAACGAAACTTGGGCATCCAAGTTTGATTGGTGTACTGCTCATTACTTGAAAGTATCATGAAGGTCGGAAGAAAAAATATATGTTGAGATTACAGGAGACTGTAGTTTTATGGCAACCTAACAACGCATTTCATTGAATGAGTTATTCGCCAGTCTTTCCTTAAGGCTACATCAAGAGGAAACAATCCTTAGAGATAGAACGTAGAACTACTGTATTGTGTCAAGTTTCAAGAAGCTAGCACAAACCCTGTTGATTTAGAGTTCGAACTGCATCTGTCAATATAGGAGAAAACAGAGTGAAACCTAAAAATTCAAACTGTTCCTGGAAACGAATGCTTCAATCTAGGAGAACTAAACTTGTGCATCCAAGTGGGATTGGTGTACTGTATATTACGTGAATGTATTATGAAGATTGGATGAAAAAATATATGTTGAGATTTCAGGAGACTCTAGTGTTTGAAAGTTTGGCAACCCCTTTCCATATAAGTGTTATTCGCAGTCAATGCATTAGGCTACATCAAGAGGAAACAAAACTTAGAGATAGAATGTAGAACTACTGTATTTTGTCAAGTTTCAAGAAGCTAGCACAAACTATGTTTGATTTAGAGTTCGAACTGCATCTGTCAATATAGGAGAAAACAGAGTGAAACCTAAAAATTCAAACTGTTACTGCAAACGAATGCTTCAACCTAGGAGAACAAAACTTGGGCATCCAAGTTTGATTGGTGTACTGCTCATTACTTGAAAGTATCATGAAGGTTGGAAGAAAAAATATATGTTGAGATTACAGGAGACTGTAGTTTTTTGCCAACCTAACAACACCTTGCATTGAATGAGTTATTCACCAGTCTTTGCTTAAGACTACATCAAGAGGAAACAAACATTAGAGATAGAACGTAGAACTACTGTATTGTGTCAAGTTACAAGAAGCTAGCACAAACCGTGTTGATTTAGACTTTGAACTGCATCTGTCAATATAGGAGAAAACAGAGTGAAACCTAAAAATTCAAACTGTTACTGCGAACGAATGCTTCAACCTAGAAGAACGAAACTAGGGCATCCAAGTTTGATTGGTGTACTGCTCATTACTTGAAAGTATCATGAAGGTCGGAAGAAAAAATATATGTTGAGATTTCTTGGGACTGTAGTTTTTTGGCAACCTAACAAGGCATTTCATTGAATGAGTTATTCGGAGTCTTTGCTTAAGGCTACATCAAGAGGAAACAAACCGTAGAGATAGAACGTAGAACTACTGTATTGTGTCAAGTTTCAAGAAGCTAGCACAAACCGTGTTGATTTAGTGTTCGAACTGCATCTGTCAATATAGGAAAAAACAGAGTGAAACCTAAAAATTCAAAGTGTTACTGCACATGAATGCTTCAACCGAGGAGAACGAAACTTGGGCATCCAAGTTTGATTGGTGTACTGCTCATTACTTGAAAGTACCATGAAAGTCGGAAGAAAAAATATATGTTGTGATTTCTGGAGACTGTAGTTTTTTGGCAGCCTAACAACGCCTTGCATTGAATGAATTATTCTCCAGTCTCTGCTTAAGGCTACATCAAGAGAAAACAAACCTTAGAGATAGAACGTAGAACTACTGTATTGTGTCAAGTTTCAAGAAGCTAGCACAAACGGTGTTTGATTTAGAGTTCTAACGGCATGTGTCAATATAGGAGAAAACAGAGTGAAACCTAAAAATTCAAACTGTTACTGCAAACGAATGCTTCAACCTAGGAGAACAAAACTTGGGCATCCAAGTTTGATTTGTGTACTGCTCATTACTTAAAAGTATCATGAAGGTTGGAAGAAAAAATATATGTTGAGATTACAGGAGATTGTAGTTTTTTGCCAACCTAACAACGCCGTTCATTGAATGAGTTATTCACCAGTCTTTGCTTAAGACTACATCAAGAGGAAACAAACCTTAGAGATAGAACGTAGAACTACTGTATTGTGTCAAGTTACAAGAAGCTAGCACAAACCGAGTTGATTTTGAGTTCGAACTGCATCTGTCAATATAGGAGAAAACAGAGTGAAACCTAAAAATTCAAACTGTTACTGCAAACGAATGCTTCAACGTAGAATAACGAAACTAGGGCATCCAAGTTTGATTGGTGTACTGCTCATTACTTGAAAGTATCATGAAGATCGCAAGAAAAAATATATGTTGAGATTACAGGAGACTCTAGTTTTTTGGCAACATAACAACGCATTTCATTGAATGAGTTATTCGCCAGTCTTTGTTTAAGGCTACATCAAGAGGAAACAAACCTTAGAGTTAGAACGTAGAACTACTGTATTGTGTCAAGTTTCAAGAAGCTAGCACAAACCGTGTTGATTTAGTGTTCGAACTGCATCTGTCAATATAGGAAAAAACAGAGTGAAACCTAAAAATTCAAACTGTTACTGCAAATGAATGCTTCAACCGAGGAGAACGAAACTTGGGCATCCAAGTTTGATTGGTGTACTGCTCATTACTTGAAAGTATCATGAAGGTCGGAAGAAAAAATATATGTTGTGATTTCAGGAGACTGTAGTTTTTTGGCAGCCTAACGACGCCTTGCATTGAATGAGTTATTCTCCAGTCTCTGCTTAAGGCTACATCAAGAGAAAACAAACCTTAGAGATAGAACGTAGAACTACTGTATTGCGTCAAGTTTCAAGAAGCTAGCACAAACGGTGTTTGATTTAGAGTTCTAACGGCATGTGTCAATATAGGAGAAAACAGAGTGAACCTAAAAGTTCAAGCTGTTACTGCAAACGGATGCTTCAACCTAGGTGAACAAAACTTGGGCATCCAATTTTGATTGGTGTACTGCTCATTACTTGAAAGTATCATGATGTTCGGAAGAAAAAATATATGTTGAGATTACAGGAGACTGTAGTTTTTTGCCAACCTAACAACGCCTTTCATTGAATGAGTTATTCACCAGTCTTTGCTTAAGACTACATCAAGAGGAAACAAACCTTAGAGATAGAACGTAGAACTACTGTATTGTGTCAAGTTTCAAGAAGCTAGCACAAACCCTGTTGATTTAGAGTTCGAACTGCATCTGTCCATATAGGAGAAAAGAGAGTGAAACCTAAAAATTCAAACTGTTCCTGGAAACGAAGGCTTCAATCTAGGAGAACTAAACTTGGGCATCCAAGTGGGATTTGGTGTACTGATCATTACGTGAATGTATCATGAAGATTGGATGAAAAAATATATGTTGAGATTTCAGGAGACTCTAGTGTTTGGAAGTTTGGCAACCCCTTTCCATATAAGTGTTATTCGCAGTCCCTGCATTAGGCTACATCAAGAGGAAACAAAACTTAGAGATAGAAAGTAGAACTACTGTATTGTGTCAAGTTTCAAGAAGCTAGCACAAACTGTGTTTGATTTAGAGTTCGAAGTGCATCTGTCAATATAGGAGAAAACAGAGTGAAACCTAAAAATTCAAACTGTTACTGCAAACGAATGTTTCTACCGAGGAGAACGAAACTTGGGCATCGAAGTTTGATTGGTGTACTACTTATTACTTGAAAGTATCATGAAGGTCAGATGAAAAAATATATGTTGAGATTACAGGAGACTGTATTTTATTGCCAACCTAACAACGCCTTTCATTGAATGAGTTATTCACCTGTCTTTGCTTAAGACTACATCAAGAGGAAACAAACCTTAGAGAATAGAACGTAGAACTACTGTATTGTTGTCAAGTTTCAAGCTAGCACAAACCGTGTTGATTTAGAGTTCGAACTGCATCTGTCAATATAGGAGAAAACAGAGTGAAACCTAAAAATTCAAACTGTTACTGCAAACGAATGCTTCAACCTAGAAGAACGAAACGAGGGCATCCAAGTTTGATTGGTGTACTGCTCATTACTTGAAAGTATCATGAAGGTCGGAAGAAAAAATATATGTTGAGATTACAGGAGACTGTAGTCTTTTGCCAACCTAACAACGCCTTTCATTGAATGAGTTATTCTCCAGTCTCTGCTTAAGGCTACATCAAGAGGAAACAAACCTTAGAGATAGAACGTAGAACTACTGTATTGTGTCAAGTTTCAAGAAGCTAGCACAAACCGTGTTGATTTAGAGTTCAAACTGCATCTGTCAATAGGAGAAAACAGAGTGAAACCTAAAAATTCAAACTGTTCCTGGAAACGAATGCTTCAATTTAGAAGAACTAAACTTGTGCATCCAAGTGGGATTGGTGTACTGTATATTACGTGAATGTATTATGAAGATTGGATGAAAAAATATATGTTGAGATTTCAGGAGACTCTAGTGTTTGGAAGTTTGGCAACCCCTTTCCATATAAGTGTTATTCGCAGTCAATGCATTAGGCTACATCAAGAGGAAACAAAACTTAGAGATAGAACGTAGAAATACTGTATTGTGTCAAGTTTCAAGAAGCTAGCACAAACCGTGTTGATTTAGTGTTCGAACTGCATCTGTCAATATAGGAAAAAACAGAGTGAAACCTAAAAATTCAAACTGTTACTGCAAATGAATGCTTCAACCGAGGAGAACGAAACTTGGGCATCCAAGTTTGATTGGTGTACTGCTCATTACTTGAAAGTATCATGAAGGTCGGAAGAAAAAATATATGTTGTGATTTCAGGAGACTGTAGTTTTTTGGCAGCCTAACAACGCCTTGCATTGAATGAGTTATTCTCCAGTCTCTGCTTAAGGCTACATCAAGAGAAAACAAACCTTAGAGATAGAACGTAGAACTACTGTATTGTGTCAAGTTTCAAGAAGCTAGCACAAACGGTGTTTGATTTAGAGTTCTAACGGCATGTGTCAATATAGGAGAAAACAGAGTGAACCTAAAAGTTCAAGCTGTTACTGCATACGGATGCTTCAACCTAGGTGAACAAAACTTGGGCATCCAATTTTGATTGGTGTACTGCTCATTACTTGAAAGTATCATGAAGGTCGGAAGAAAAAATACATGTTGAGATTACAGGACACTGTAGTGTTTTGCCAACCTAACAACGCCTTTCATTGAATGAGTTATTCACCAGTCTTTGCTTAAGACTACATCAAGAGGAAACAAACCTTAGAGATAGAACGTAGAACTACTGTATTGTGTCAAGTTTCAAGAAGCTAGCACAAACCCTGTTGATTTAGAGTTCGAACTGCATCTGTCCATATAGGAGAAAAGAGAGTGAAACCTAAAAATTCAAACTGTTCCTGGAAACGAAGGCTTCAATCTAGGAGAACTAAACTTGGGCATCCAAGTGGGATTGGTGTACTGATCATTACGTGAATGTATCATGAAGATTGGATGAAAAAATATATGTTGAGATTTCAGGAGACTCTAGTGTTTGGAAGTTTGGCAACCCCTTTCCATATAAGTGTTATTCGCAGTCCCTGCATTAGGCTACATCAAGAGGAAACAAAACTTAGAGATAGAAAGTAGAACTACTGTATTGTGTCATGTTTCAAGAATTAGAACAAACTGTGTTTGATTTAGAGTTCGAACTGCATCTGTCAATATAGGAGAAAACAGAGTGAAACCTAAAAATTCAAACTGTTACTCCAAACGAATGTTTCTACCGAGGAGAACGAAACTTGGGCATCGAAGTTTGATTGGTGTACTACTTATTACTTGAAAGTATCATGAAGGTCAGATGAAAAAATATATGTTGAGATTACAGGAGACTGTAGTTTTTTGCCAACCTAACAACGCCTTTCATTGAATGAGTTATTCACCTGTCTTTGCTTAAGACTACATCAAGAGGAAACAAACCTTAGAGATAGAACGTAGAACTACTGTATTGTGTCAAGTTTCCTGAAGCTAGCACAAACCGTGTTGATTTAGAGTTCGAACTGCATCTGTCAATATAGGAGAAAACAGAGTGAAACCTAAAAATTCAAACTGTTACTGCAAACGAATACTTCAACCTAGAAGAACGAAACGAGGGCATCCAAGTTTGATTGGTGTACTGCTTATTACTTGAGAGTATCATGAAGGTCGGAAGAAAAAATATATGTTGAGATTACAGGAGACTGTAGTCTTTTGCCAACCTAACAACGCCTTTCATTGAATGAGTTATTCTCCAGTCTCTGCTTAAGGCTACATCAAGAGGAAACAAACCTTAGAGATAGAATGTAGAACTACTGTATTGTGTCAAGTTTCAAGAAGCTAGCACAAACCGTGTTGATTTAGAGTTCGAACTGCATCTGTCAATATATTAGGAAACAGAGTGAAACCTAAAAATTCAAACTGTTCCTGGAAACGAATGCTTCAATCTAGGAGAACTAAACTTGGGCATCCAAGTGGGATTGGTGTACTGATCATTACGTGAATGTATCATGAAGATTGGATGAAAAAATATATGTTGAGATTTCAGGAGACTCTAGTGTTTGGAAGTTTGGCAACCCCTTTCCATATAAGTGTTATTCGCAGTCCCTGCATTAGGCTACATCAAGAGGAAACAAAACTTATAGATAGAACGTAGAACTACTGTATTGTGTCAAGTTTCAAGAAGCTAGCACAAACTGTGTTTGATTTAGAGTTCTAACTGCATCTGTCAATATAGGAAAAAACAGAGTGGAACCTAAAAATTCAAACTGTTACTGCAAACGAATGCTTCAACCTAGGAGAACGAAACTTGGGGCATCCAAGTTTGATTGTTTACTGCTCAATACTTGAAAGTATCATGAAGGTCGGAAGAAAAAATATATGTTGTGATTTCAGGAGACTGTAGTTTTTTGGCAGCCTAACAACGCCTTTCATTGAATGAGTTATTCTCCAGTCTCTGCTTAAGGCTACATCAAGAGGAAACAAACCTTAGAGATAGAACGTAGAACTACTGTATTGTGTCAATTTTCAAGAAGCTAGCACAAACCGTGTTTGATTTAGAGTTCGAACTGCATGTGTCAATATAGGAAAAAACAGAGGGAAACCTAAAAATTCAAACTGTTCCTGCAAACGAATGCTTCAGTCTAGGAGAACTAAACTTGGGCATCCAAGTGGGATTGGTGTACTGATCATTACGTGAAGGTATCATGAAGATTGGATGAAAAAATATATGTTGAGTTTTCAGAAGACTCTCGTTTTTCGAAGTTTGGCAACCCCTTTCAATATAAGTGTTATTCACCAGTCTCTGCTTTAGGCTACATCAAGAGGAAGTAAACCTTAGAGATAGAACCTAGAACTACTTTATTTTTTCAAGTTTCAAGAAGCTAGCACAAACCTTGTTTGATATAGAGTTCGAACTGCATCTGTCAATATAGGAGAAAACAGAGTGAAACCTAAAAATTCAAACTGTTCCTGGAAACGAATGCTTCAATCTAGGAGAAGTAAACTTGGGCATCTAAGTGGGATTGGTGTACTGATCATTACGTGAATGTATCATGAAGATTGGATGAAAAAATATATGTTGAGATTTCAGGAGACTCTAGTGTTTGGAAGTTTGGCAACCCCTTTCCATATAAGTGTTATTCGCAGTCCCTGCATTAGGCTACATCAAGAGGAAAAAAAACTTAGAGATAGAGCGTAGAACTACTGTATTGTGTCAAGTTTCAAGAAGCTAGCACAAACTGTGTTTGATTTAGAGTTCGAACTGCATCTGTCAATATAGGAGAAAACAGAGTGAAACCTAAAAATTCAAACTGTTACTGCAAACGAATGCTTCAACCTAGGAGAACGAAACTTGGGCATCCAAGTTTGATTGTTTACTGCTCATTACTTGAAAGTATCATGAAGGTCGGAAGAAAAAATATATGTTGTGATTTCAGGAGACTGTAGTTTTTTGGCAGCCTAACAACGCCTTTCATTGAATGAGTTATTCTCCAGTCTCTGCTTAAGGCTACATCAAGAGGAAACAAACGTTAGAGATAGAACTTAGAACTACTGTATTCTGTCAAGTTTCAAGAAGCTAGCCCAAACCGTGTTTGATTTAGAGTTCCAAATGCATCTGTCAATATAGGAGAAAACAGAGTGAAACGTAAAAATTCAAACTGTTACTGCAAACGAATGCTTCAACCTAGAAGAACGAAACTAGGACATCCAAGTTTGATTGGTGTACTGCTCATTACTTGAAAGTATCATGAAGGTCGGAAGAAAAAATATATGTTGAGATTACAGGAGACTGTAGTTTTTTGGCAACCTAACAACGCATTTCATTGAATGAGTTATTCGCCAAACTCTGCTTAAGGCTACATCAAGAGGAAACAAACCTTAGAGATAGAACGTAGAACTACTGTATTGTGTCAAGTTCCTAGAAGCTAGCCCAAACCGTGTTTAATTTAGAGTTCGAACTGCATCTGTCAATATAGGAGAAAACAGAGTGAAACGTAAAAATTCAAACTGTTTCTGCAAACGAATGCTTCAACCTAGGAGAACGAAACTTGGGCATCCAAGTTTGATTGGTGTACTGCTTATTACTTGAAAGTATCATGAAGGTCGGATGAAAAAATATATGTTGAGATTTCAGGAGATGGTAGTTTTTTGGAAGCTTAACAACGCCTTTCATTGAAAGTGTTATTCGCCAGTCTCTGCTTAAGGCTACATCAAGAGAAAACAAACCTAGAGATAGAACGTAGAAATACTGTATTGTGTCAAGTTTCAAGAAGCTAGCACAAACGGTGTTTGATTTAGAGTTCTAACGGCATGTGTCAATATAGGAGAAAACAGAGTGAAACCTATAAATTCAAAGTGTTACTGCAAACGAATGCTTCAACCTAGGAGAACAAAACTTGGGCATCCAAGTTTGATTGGTGTACTGCTCATTACTTAAAAGTATCATGAAGGTTGGAAGAAAAAATATATGTTGAGATTACAGGAGACTGTAGTTTTTTGCCAACCTAACAACGCCGTTCATTGAATGAGTTATTCACCAGTCTTTGCTTAAGACTACATCAAGAGGAAACAAACCTTAGAGATAGAACGTAGAACTACTGTATTGTGTCAAGTTACAAGAAGCTAGCACAAACCGAGTTGATTTTGAGTTCGAACTGCATCTGTCAATATAGGAGAAAACAGAGTGAAACCTAAAAATTCAAACTGTTACTGCAAACGAATGCTTCAACGTAGAATAACGAAACTAGGGCATCCAAGTTTGATTGGTGTACTGCTCATTACTTGAAAGTATCATGAAGATCGCAAGAAAAAATATATGTTGAGATTACAGGAGACTCTAGTTTTTTGGCAACATAACAACGCATTTCATTGAATGAGTTATTCGCCAGTCTTTGTTTAAGGCTACATCAAGAGGAAACAAACCTTAGAGTTAGAACGTAGAACTACTGTATTGTGTCAAGTTTCAAGAAGCTAGCACAAACCGTGTTGATTTAGTGTTCGAACTGCATCTGTCAATATAGGAAAAAACAGAGTGAAACCAAAAAATTCAAACTGTTACTGCAAATGCATGCTTCAACCGAGGAGAACGAAACTTGGGCATCCAAGTTTGATTGGTGTACTGCTCATTACTTGAAAGTATCATGAAGGTCGGAAGAAAAAATATATGTTGTGATTTCAGGAGACTGTTGTTTTTTGGCAGCCTAACAATGCCTTGCATTGAATGAGTTATTCTCCAGTCTCTGCTTAAGGCTACATCAAGAGAAAACAAACCTTAGAGATAGAACGTAGAACTACTGTATTGTGTCAAGTTTCAAGAAGCTAGCACAAACGGTGTTTGATTTAGAGTTCTAACGGAATGTGTCAATATAGGAGAAAACAGAGTGAACCTAAAAGTTCAAGCTGTTACTGCAAACGGATGCTTCAACCTAGGTGAACAAAACTTGGGCATCCAATTTTGATTGGTGTACTGCTCATTACTTGAAAGTATCATGAAGGTCGGAAGAAAAAATATATGTTGAGATTACACGAGACTGTAGTTTTTTGCCAACCTAACAACGCCTTTCATTGAATGAGTTATTCACCAGTCTTTGCTTAAGACTACATCAAGAGGAAACAAACCTTAGAGATAGAACGTAGAACTACTGTATTGTGCCTAGTTTCAAGAAGCTAGCACAAACCCTGTTGATTTAGAGTTCGAACTGCATCTGTCCATATAGGAGAAAAGAGAGTGAAACCTAAAAATTCAAACTGTTCCTGGAAACGAAGGCTTCAATCTAGGAGAACTAAACTTGGGCATCCAAGTGGGATTGGTGTACTGATCATTACGTGAATGTATCATGAAGATTGGATGAAAAAATATATGTTGAGATTTCAGGAGACTCTAGTGTTTGGAAGTTTGGCAACCCCTTTCCATATAAGTGTTATTCGCAGTCCCTGCATTAGGCTACATCAAGAGGAAACAAAACTTAGAGATAGAAAGTAGAACTACTGTATTGTGTCAAGTTTCAAGAAGCTAGCACAAACTGTGTTTGATTTAGAGTTCGAACTGCATCTGTCAATATAGGAGAAAACAGAGTGAAACCTAAAAATTCAAACTGTTACTGCAAACGAATGTTTCTACCGAGGAGAACGAAACTTGGGCATCGAAGTTTGATTGGTGTACTACTTATTACTTGAAAGTATCATGAAGGTCAGATGAAAAAATATATGTTGAGATTACAGGAGACTGTAGTTTTTTGCCAACCTAACAACGCCTTTCATTGAATGAGTTATTCACCTGTCTTTGCTTAAGACTACATCAAGAGGAAAAAACCTTAGAGATAGAACGTAGAACTACTGTATTGTGTCAAGTTTCCTGAAGCTAGCACAAACCGTGTTGATTTAGAGTTCGAACTGCATCTGTCAATATAGGAGAAAACAGAGTGAAACCTAAAAATTCAAACTGTTACTGCAAACGAATGCTTCAACCTAGAAGAACGAAACGAGGGCATCCAAGTTTGATTGGTGTACTGCTCATTACTTGAAAGTATCATGAATGTCGGAAGAAAAAATATATGTTGAGATTACAGGAGACTGTAGTCTTTTGCCAACCTAACAACGCCTTTCATTGAATGAGTTATTCTCCAGTCTCTGCTTAAGGCTACATCAAGAGGAAACAAACCTTAGAGATAGAACGTAGAACTACTGTATTGTGTCAAGTTTCAAGAAGCTAGCACAAACCGTGTTGATTTAGAGTTCGAACTGCATCTGTCAATATAGGAGGAAACAGAGTGAAACCTAAAAATTCAAACTGTTCCTGGAAACGAATGCTTCAATCTAGGAGAACTAAACTTGGCCATCCAAGTGGGATTGGTGTACTGATCATTACGTGAATGTATCATGAAGATTGGATGAAAAAATATATGTTGAGATTTCAGGAGACTCTAGTGTTTGGAAGTTTGGCAACCCCTTTCAATATAAGTGTTATTCGCAGTCCCTGCATTAGGCTACATCAAGAGGAAACAAAACTTAGAGATAGAACGTAGAACTACTGTATTGTGTCAAGTTTCAAGAAGCTAGCACAAACTGTGTTTGATTTAGAGTTCGAACTGCATCTGTCAATATAGGAGAAAACAGAGTGAAACCTAAAAATTCAAACTGTTACTGCAAACGAATGCTTCAACCTAGGAGAACGAAACTTGGGCATCCAAGTTTGATTGTTTACTGCTCATTACTTGAAAGTATCATGAAGGTCGGAAGAAAAAATATATGTTGTGATTTCAGGAGACTGTAGTTTTTTGGCAGCCTAACAACGCCTTTCATTGAATGAGTTATTCTCCAGTCTCTGCTTAAGGCTACATCAAGAGGAAACAAACGTTAGAGATAGAACGTAGAACTACTGTATTCTGTCAAGTTTCAAGAAGCTAGCCCAAACCGTGTTTGATTTAGAGTTCGAACTGCATCTGTCAATATAGGAGAAAACAGAGTGAAACGTAAAAATTCAAACTGTTACTGCAAACGAATGCTTCAACCTAGAAGAACGAAACTAGGGCATCCAAGTTTGATTGGTGTACTGCTCATTACTTGAAAGTATCATGAAGGTCGGAAGAAAAAATATATGTTGAGATTACAGGAAACTGTAGTTTTTTGGCAACCTAACAACGCATTTCATTGAATGAGTTATTCGCCAGTCTCTGCTTAAGGCTACATCAAGAGGAAACAAACCTTAGAGATAGAACGTAGAACTACTGTATTGTGTCAAGTTCCAAGAAGCTAGCCCAAACCGTGTTTAATTTAGAGTTCGAACTGCATCTGTCAATATAGGAGAAAACAGAGTGAAACGTAAAAATTCAAACTGTTTCTGCAAACGAATGCTTCAACCTAGGAGAACGAAACTTGGGCATCCAAGTTTGATTGGTGTACTGCTTATTACTTGAAAGTATCATGAAGGTCGGATGAAAAAATATATGTTGAGATTTCAGGAGATGGTAGTTTTTTGGAAGCTTAACAACGCCTTTCATTGAAAGTGTTATTCGCCAGTCTCTGCTTAAGGCTACATCAAGAGGAAAAAAACCTTAGGTATAGAACGTAGAACTACTGTATTGTGTCAAGTTTCAAGAAGCTAGCACAAACCGTGTTTGATTTAGAGTTCGAACTGCATGTGTCAATATAGGAAAAAACAGAGTGAAACCTAAAAATTCAAACTGTTCCTGCAAACGAATGCTTCAGTCTAGGAGAACTAATCTTGGGTATCCAAGTGGGATTGGTGTACTGATCATTACGTGAAGGTATCATGAAGATTGGATGAAAAAATATATGTTGAGTTTTCAGGAGACTCTCGTTTTTCGAAGTTTGGCAACCCCTTTCAATATAAGTGTTATTTACCAGTCTCTGCTTTAGGCTACATCAAGAGGAAGTAAACCTTAGAGATAGAACCTAGAACTACTTTATTTTTTCAAGTTTCAAGAAGCTAGCACAAACCTTGTTTGATTTAGAGTTCGAACTGCATCTGTCAATATAGGAGAAAACAGAGTGAAACCTAAATTTCAAACTGTTCCTGGAAACTAATGCTTCAATCTAGGAGAACTAAACTTGGGCATCCAAGTGGGTTTGGTGTACTGATCATTACGTGAATGTATCATGAAGATTTTATGAAAAAATATATGTTGAGATTTCAGGAGACTCTAGTGTTTGGAAGTTTGGCAACCCCTTTCCATATAAGTGTTATTCGCAGTCCCTGCATTAGGCTACATCAAGAGGAAACAAAAATTAGAGATAGAACGTAGAACTATTGTATTGTGTCAAGTTTCAAGAAGCTAGCACAAACCCTGTTGATTTAGAGTTCGAACTGCATCTGTCAATATAGGAGAAAACAGAGTGAAACCTAAAAATTCAAACTGTTCCTGGAAAAGAATGCTTCAATCTACGAGGACTAAACTTGGGCATCCAAGTGGGATTGGTGTACTGATCATTACGTGAATGTATCATGAAGATTGGATGAAAAAATATATGTTGAGATTTCAGGAGACTCTAGTGTTTGGAAGTTTGGCAACCGCTTTCCATATAAGTGTTACTCGCAGTCCCTCCATTAGGCAACATCAAGAGGAAACAAAACTTAGAGATAGAACGTAGAACTACTGTATTGTGTCAATAATCAAGAAGCTAGCACAAACTGTGTTTGATTTAGAGTTCGAACTGCATCTGTCAATATAGGAGAAAACAGAGTGAAACCTAAAAATTCAAACTATTACTGCAAACGAATGCTTCAACCGAGAAGAACGAAACGTGGGCTTCCAAGTTTGATTGGAGTACTGCTTATTACTCGAAATTATCATGAAGGTTGGATGAAAAAATATATGTTGAGATTACAGGAGACTGTAGTTTTTTGCCAACCTAACAACGCATTTCATTGAATGAGTTATTCACCAGTCTTTGCTTAAGACTACATCAAGAGGAAACAACCTTAGAGATAGAACGTAGAACTACTGTATTGTGTCAAGTTTCAAGAAGCTAGCACAAACCGTGTTGATTTAGAGTTCAAACTGCATCTGTCAATATAGGAGAAAACAGAGTAAAACCTAAAAATTCAAACTGTTACTGCAAACGAATGCTTCAACCTAGAAGAATGAAACTAGGGCATCCAAGTTTGATTGGTGTACTGCTCATTACTTGAAAGTATCATGAAGGTCGGAAGAAAAAATATATGTTGAGATTACAGGAGACTGTAGTTTTTTGGCAACCTAACAACGCATTTCATTGAATGAGTTATTCGCCAGTCTCTGCTTAAGGCTACATCAATAGGAAACAAACCTTAGAGATAGAACGTAGAACTACTGTATTGTGTCAAGTTTCAAGAAGCTAGCACAAACCGTGTTGATTTAGAGTTCGAACTGCATCTGTCAATATAGGAGAAAACAGAGTGAAACCTAAAAATTCAAACTGTTACTGCAAACGAATGCTTCAACCTAGAAGAACGAAACGAGGGCATCCAAGTTTGATTGGTGTACTGCTCATTACTTGAAAGTATCATGAAGGTCGGAAGAAAAAATATATGTTGAGATTACAGGAGACTGTAGTCTTTTGCCAACCTAACAACGCCTTTCATTGAATGAGTTATTCTCCAGTCTCTGCTTAAGGCTACATCAAGAGGAAACAAACCTTAGAGATAGAACTTAGAACTACTGTATTGTGTCAAGTTTCAAGAAGCTAGCACAAACCGTGTTGATTTAGAGTTCGAACTGCATCTGTCAATATAGGAGGAAACAGAGTGAAACCTAAAAATTCAAACTGTTCCTGGAAACGAATGCTTCAATCTAGGAGAACTAAACTTGGCCATCCAAGTGGGATTGGTGTACTGATCATTACGTGAATGTATCATGAAGATTGGATGAAAAAATATATGTTGAGATTTCAGGAGACTCTAGTGTTTGGAAGTTTGGCAACCCCTTTCCATATAAGTGTTATTCGCAGTCAATGCATTAGGCTACATCAAGAGGAAACAAAACTTAGAGATAGAACGTAGAACTACTGTATTGTGTCAAGTTTCAAGAAGCTAGCACAAACTATGTTTGATTTAGAGTTCGAACTGCATCTGTCAATATAGGAGAAAACAGAGTGAAACCTAGAAATTCAAACTGTTACTGCAAACGAATGCTTCAACCTAGGAGAACAAAATTTGAGCATCCAAGTTTGATTGGTGTACTGCTCATTAATTGAAAGTATTATGAAGGTTGGAAGAAAAAATATATGTTGAGATTACAGGAGACTGTAGTTTTTTGCCAACCTAACAACACCTTTCATTGAATGAGTTATTCACCAGTCTTTGCTTAAGACTACATCAAGAGGAAACAAACCTTAGAGATAGAACGTAGAACTACTGTATTGTGTCAAGTTACAAGAAGCTAGCACATACCGTGTTGATTTAGACTTCGAACTGCATCTGTCAATATAGGAGAAAACAGAGTGAAACCTAAAAATTCAAACTGTTACTGCAAACGAATGCTTCAACCTAGAAGAACGAAACTAGGGCATCCAAGTTTGATTGGTGTACTGCTCATTACTTGAAAGTATCATGAAGGTCGGAAGAAAAAATACATGTTGAGATTACTGGAGACTGTAGTTTTTTGGCAACCTAACAACGCATTTCATTGAATGAGTTATTCGCCAGTCTTTGCTTAAGGCTACATCAAGAGGAAACAAACCGTAGAGATAGAACGTAGAACTACTGTATTGTGTCAAGTTTCAAGAAGCTAGCACAAACCACGTTGATTTAGTGTTCGAACTGCATCTGTCAATATAGGAAAAAAACAGAGTGAAACCTAAAAATTCAAACTGTTACTGCACAGGAATGCTTCAACCGTGGAGAACGAAACTTGGGCATCCAAGTTTGATTGGTGTACTGCTCATTACTTGAAAGTATCATGAAGGTCGGAAGAAAAAATATATGTTGTGATTTCTGGAGACTGTAGTTTTTTTGGCAGCCTAACAACGCCTTGCATTGAATGAGTTATTCTCCAGTCTCTGCTTAAGGCTACATCAAGAGGAAACAAACCTTAGAGATAGAACGTAGAACTACTGTATTGTGTCAAGTTTCAAGAAGCTAGCACAAACGGTGTTTGATTTAGAGTTCTAACGGCATGTGTCAATATAGGAGAAAACAGAGTGAACCTAAAAATTCAAACTGTTACTGCAAACGAATGCTTCAACCTAGGAGAACGAAACTTGGGCATCCAAGTTTGATTGGTGTACTGCTCATTACTTGAAAGTATCATGAAGGTCGGAAAAAAAAATATATGTTGTGATTTCAGGAGACTGTAGTTTTTTGGCAGCCTAACAACGCCTTTCATTGAATGAGTTATTCTCCAGTCTCTGCTTAAGGCTACATCAAGACGAAACAAACCTTAGAGATAGAACGTAGAGCTACTGTATTGTGTCAAGTTTCAAGAAGCTAGCACAAACCGTGTTTGATTTAGAGTTCGAACTGCATCTGTCAATATAGGAGAAAACAGAGTGAAACCTAAAAATTCAAACTGTTACTGCAAACGAATGCTTCAACCTAGGAGAACAAAACTTCGGCATCCAAGTTTGATTGGTGTACTGCTCATTACATGAAACTATCATGAAGGTCGGAAGAAAAAATATATGTTGAGATTACAGGAGACTGTAGTTTTTTGCCAACCTAACTACGCCTTTCATTGAATGAGTTATTCACCAGTCTTTGCTTAAGACTACATCAAGAGGAAGCAAACCTTAGAGATAGAACTTAGAACTACTGTATTGTGTCAAGTTTCAAGAAGCTAGCACAAACCGTGTTGATTTAGAGTTCGAACTGCATCTGTCAATATAGGAGAAAACAGAGTGAAACCTAAAAATTCAAACTGTTCCTGCAAACGAATGCTTCACTCTAGGAGAACTAAACTTGGGCATCCAAGTGGGATTGGTGTACTGATCATTACTTAAAAGTATCATGAAGGTTGGAAGAAAAAATATATGTTGAGATTACAGGAGACTGTAGTTTTTTGCCAACCTAACAACGCCTTTCATTGAATGAGTTATTCACCAGTCTCTGCTTAAGACTACATCAAGAGGAAACAAACCTTAGAGATAGAACGTAGAACTACTGTATTGTGTCAAGTTACAAGAAGCTAGCACAAACCCTGTTGATTTAGTGTTCGAACTGCATCTGTCAATATAGGAAAAAACATAGTGAAACCTAAAAATTCAAACTGTTACTGCAAACGAATGCTTCAACCTAGAAGAACGAAACTAGGGCATCCAAGTTTGATTGGTGTACTGCTCATTACTTGAAAGTATCATGACGGTCGGAAGAAAAATTATATGTTGTGATTTCAGAAGACTGTAGTTTTTTGGCAGCCTAAAAACGCCTTTCATTGAATGAGTTATTCTCCAGTCTCTGCTTAAGGCTACATCAAGAGGAAACAAACCTTAGAGATAGAACGTAGAACTACTGTATTGTGTCAAGTTTCAAGAAGCTAGCACAAACCGTGTTGATTTAGTGTTCGAACTGCATCTGTCAATATAGGAAAAAACATAGTGAAACCTAAAAATTCAAACTGTTACTGCAAATGAATGCTTCAACCGAGGAGAACGAAACTTGGGTATCCAAGTTTGATTGGTGTACTGCTCATTACTTGAAAGTATCATGAAGGTCGGAAGAAAAAATATATGTTGTGATTTCAGGAGACTGTAGTTTTTTGGCAGCCTAACAACCCCTTGCATTGAATGAGTTATTCTCCAGTCTCTGCTTAAGGCTACATCAAGAGGAAACAAACCTTATGTATAGAACGTAGAACTACTTTATTGTGTCAAGTTTCAAGAAGCTAGCACAAACCGTGTTTGATTTACAGTTCGAAATGCATCTGTCAATATAGGAGAAAACAGAGTGAAACGTAAAAATTGAAACTGTTCCTGCAAACGAATGCTTCAATCTAGGAGAACTAAACTTGGGCATCCAAGTGGGATTGGTGTACTGATCATTACGTGAAGGTATCATGAAGATTGGATGAAAAAATATATGTTGAGATTTCAGGAGACTCTAGTGTTTGGAAGTTTGGCAACCCCTTTCCATATAAGTGTTATTCGCAGTCCCTGCATTAGGCTACATCAAGAGGAAACAAAACTTAGAGATAGAACGTAGAACTACTGTATTGTGTCATGTTTCAAGAAGCTAGCACAAACTGTGTTTGATTTAGAGTTCGAACTGCATCTGTCAATATAGGAGAAACCAGAGTGAAACCCAAAATTTCAAACTGTTACTGCAAACGAATGCTTCAACCTAGGAGAAGGAAACTTGGGCATCCAAGTTTGATTGGTGTACTGCTCATTACTTGAAAGAATCATGAAGGCCGGAAGAAAAAATATATGTTGTGATTTCAGGAGACTGTAGTTTTTTGGCAGCCTAACAACGCCTTTCATTGAATGAGTTATTCTCCAGTCTCTGCTTAAGGCTACATCAAGACGAAACAAACCTTAGAGATAGAACGTAGAGCTACTGTATTGTGTCAAGTTTCAAGAAGCTAGCACAAACCATGTTTGATTTAGAGTTCTAACGGCATGTGTCAATATAGGAGAAAACAGAGTGAAACCTAAAAATTCAAACTGTTACTGCAAACGAATGCTTCAACCTAGGAGAACAAAACTTGGGCATCCAAGTTTGATTGGTGTACTGCTCATTACATGAATGTATCATGAAGGTCGGAAGAAAAAATATATGTTGAGATTACAGGAGACTGTAGTTTTTTGCCAACCTAACAACGCCTTTCATTGAATGAGTTATTCACCAGTCTTTGCTTAAGACTACATCAAGAGGAAACAAACCTTAGAGATAGAACGTAGAACTACTGTATTGTGTCAAGTTTCAAGAAGCTAGCACAAACCGTGTTGATTTAGAGTTCGAACTGCATCTGTCAATATAGGAGAAAACAGAGTGAAACCTAAAAATTCAAACTGTTCCTGGAAACGAATGCTTCAATCTAGGAGAACTAAACTTGGGCATCCAAGTGGGATTGGTGTACTGATCATTACGTGAATGTATCATGAAAGTCAGAAGAAAAAATATATGTTGTGATTTCAGGAGACTGTAGTTTTTTGGCAGCCTAACAACGCCTTTCATTGAATGAGTTATTCTCCAGTCTCTGCTTAAGGCTACATCAAGAGGAAACAACCTTAGAGATAGAACGTAGAACTACTGTATTGTGTCAAGTTTCAAGAAGCTAGCACAAACCGTGTTTGATTTAGAGTTCGAACTACATCTGTCAATATAGGAGAAAACAGAGTGAAACGTAAAAATTCAAACTGTTTCTGCAAACGAATGCTTCAACCTAGGAGAACGAAACTTGGGCATCCAAGTTTGATTGGTGTACTGCTTATTATTAGAAAGTATCATGAAGGTTGGATGAAAAAATATATGTTGAGATTTCAGGAGACGGTAGTTTTTTGGAAGCTTAACAACGCCTTTCATTGAAAGTGTTATTCGCCAGTCTCTGCTTAAGGCTACATCAAGAGGAAACAAACCTTATGTATAGAACGTAGAACTACTTTATTGTGTCAAGTTTCAAGAAGCTAGCACAAACCGTGTTTGATTTACAGTTCGAAATGCATCTGTCAATATAGGAGAAAACAGAGTGAAACGTAAAAATTGAAACTGTTCCTGCAAACGAATGCTTCAATCTAGGAGAACTAAACTTGGGCATCCAAGTGGGATTGGTGTACTGATCATTACCGTGAATGTATCATGAAGATTGGATGAAAAAATATATGTTGAGATTTCAGAAGACTCTAGTGTTTGGAAGTTTGGCAACCCCTTCCATATAAGTGTTATTCGCAGTCCCTGCATTAGGCTACATCAAGAGGAAACAAAACTTAGAGATAGAACGTAGAACTACTGTATTGTGTCAAGTTTTAAGAAGCTAGCACAAACTGTGTTTGATTTAGAGTTCGAACTGCATCTGTCAATATAGGAGAAAACAAAGTGAAACCTAAAAATTCAAACTGTTACTGCAAACGAATGCTTCAACCTAGGAGAACGAAACTTGGGCATCCAAGTTTGATTGGTGAACTGCTCATTACTTGAAAGTATCATGAAGGTCGGAAGTAAAAATGTATGTTGTGATTTCAGGAGACTTTAGTTTTTTGGCAGCCTAACAACGCCTTTCATTGAATGAGTTTTTCTCCAGTCTCTGCTTAAGGCTACATCAAGACGAAACAAACCTCAGAGATAGAACGTAGAGCTACAGTATTGTGTCAAGTTTCAAGAAGCTAGCACAAACCGTGTTTGATTTAGAGTTCGAACTGCATCTGTCAATATAGGAAAAAACAGAGTGAAACCTAAAAATTCAAACTGTTACTGCAAACGAATGCTTCAACCTAGGAGAACGAAACTTGGGCATCCAAGTTTTATTGGTGTAGTGCTCATTACTTGAAAGTATCATGAAGGTCGGAAGAAAAAATATATGTTGTGATTTCAGGAGACTGTAGTTTTTTGGCAGCCTAACAACGCCTTTCATTGAATGAGTTATTCTCCAGGTTCTGCTTAAGGCTACATCAAGACGAAACAAACCTTAGAGATAGAACGTAGAGCTACTGTATTGTGTCAAGTTTCAAGAAGCTAGCACAAACGGTGTTTGATTTAGAGTTCGAACTGCATCTGTCAATATAGGAGAAAACAGAGTGAACCTAAAAATTCAAGTTGTTACTGCAAACTGATGCTTCAACCTAGGTGAACAAAACTTGGGCATCCAATTTTGATTGGTGTACTGCTCATTACTTGAAACTATCATGAAGGTCGGAAGAAAAAATATATGTTGAGATTACAGGAGACTGTAGTTTTTTGCCAACCTAACAACGCCTTTCATTGAATGAGTTATTCACCAGTCTTTGCTTAAGACTACATCAAGAGGAAACAAACCTTAGAGATAGAACGTAGAACTACTGTATTGTGTCAAGTTTCAAGAAGCTAGCACAAACTATGTTTGATTTAGAGTTCGAACTGCATCTGTCAATATAGGAGAAAACAGAGTGAAACCTAAAAATTCAAACTGTTACTGCAAACGAATGCTTCAACCTAGGAGAACAAAACTTGGGCATCCAAGTTTGATTGGTGTACTGCTCATTACTTGAAAGTATCATGAAGGTCGGAAAAAAAATATATGTTGTGATTTCAGGAGACTCTAGTTTTTGGCAGCCTAACAACGCCTTTCATTGAATGAGTTACTCTCGAGTCTCTGCTTAAGGCTACATCAAGACGAAACAAACCTTAGAGATAGAACGTAGAACTACTGTATTGTGTCAAGTTTCAAGAAGCTAGCACAAACCGTGTTTGATTTAGAGTTCGAACTGCATCTGTCAATATAGGAGAAAACAGAGTGAAACGTAGAAATTCAAACTGTTTCTGCAAACGAATGCTTCAACCTCTGAGAACGAAACTTTGGCTTCCAAGTTTGATTGGTGTACTGCTTATTACTTGAAAGTATCATGAAGGTCGGATGAAAAAATATATGTTGAGATTTCAGGAGATGGTAGTTTTTTGGAAGCTTAACAACGCCTTTCATTGAAAGTGTTATTCTCCAGTCTCTGCTTAAGGCTACATCAAGAGGAAACAAACCTTAGGTATAGAACGTAGAACTACTTTATTGTGTCAAGTTTCAAGAAGCTAGCACAAACCGTGTTTGATTTAGAGTTCTAACTGCATGTGTCAATATAGGAGAAAACAGAGTGAAACATAAAAATTGAAACTGTTCCTGCAAACGAATGCTTCAACCTAGGAGAACGAAACTAGGGCATCCAAGTTTGATTGGTGTACTGCTCATTACTTGAAAGTATCATGAAGGTCGGAAGAAAAAATATATGTTGAGATTACAAGAGACTGTAGTTTTTTGCCAACCTAACAATGCATTTCATTGAATGAGTTATTCGCCAGTCTTTGCTTAAGGCTACATCAAGAGGAAACAAACCTTAGAGATAGAACGTAGAACTACTGTATTGTGTCAAGTTTCAAGAAGCTAGGACAAACCGAGTTGATTTAGTGTTCGAACTGCATCTGTCAATATAGAAAAAACAGAGTGAAACCTAAAAATTCAAACTGTTACTGCAAATGAATGCTTCAACCGAGGAGAACGAAACTTGGGCATCCAAGTTTGATTGGTGTACTGCTCATTACTTGAAAGTATCATGAAGGTCGGAAGAAAAAATATATGTTGTGATTTCAGGAGACTGTAGTTTTTTGGCAGCCTAACAACGCCTTGCATTGAATGAGTTATTCTCCAGTCTCTGCTTAAGGCTACATCAAGAGAAAACAAACCTTAGAGATAGAACGTAGAACTACTGTATTGTGTCAAGTTTCAAGAAGCTAGCACAAATGGTGTTTGATTTAGAGTTCTAACGGCATCTGTCAATATAGGAGAAAACAGAGTGAACCTAAAAATTCAAGTTATTACTGCAAACGGATGCTTCAACATAGGTGAACAAAACTTGGGCATCCAATTTTGATTGGTGTACTGCTCATTACTTGAAAGTATCATGAAGGTCGGAAGAAAAAATATATGTTGAGATTACAGGAGACTGTAGTTTTTTGCCAACCTAACAACGCCTTTCATTGAATGAGTTATTCACCAGTCTTTTCTTAAGACTACATCAAGAGGGAACAAACCTTAGAGATAGAACATAGAACTACTATTGTGTCAAGTTTCAAGAAGCTAGCACAAACCCTGTTTATTTAGAGTTCGAACTGCATCTGTCAATATAGGAGAATACAGAGTGAAACCTAAAAATTCAAACTGTTCCTGGAAAAGAAGGCTACAATCCAGGAGAACTAAACTTGGGCATCCAAGTGGGATTGGTGTACTGATCATTACGTGAATGTATCATGAAGATTGGATGCAAAAATATATGTTGAGATTTCAGGAGACTCTAGTGTTTGGAAGTTTGGCAACCCCTTTCCATATAAGTGTTATTCGCAGTCCCTGCATTAGGCTACATCAAGAGGAAACAAAACTTAGAGATAGAACCTAGAACTACTGTATTGTGTCACGTTTCAAGAAGCTAGCACAAACTGTGTTTGATTTAGAGTTCGAACTGCATCTGTCAATATAGGAGAAAACAGAGTGAAACCTAAAAATTCAAACTGTTACTGCAAACGAATGTTTCAACCGAGGAGAACGAAACTTGGGCATCGAAGTTTGATTGGTGTACTACTTATTACTTGAAAGTATCATGAAGGTCGGATGAAAAAATATATGTTGAGATTGCAGGAGACTGTAGTTTTTTGCCAACCTAACAACGCCTTTCATTGAATGAGTTATTCACCTGTCTTTGCTTAAGACAACATCAAAAGGAAACAAACCTTAGAGATAGAACGTAGAACTATTGTATTGTGTCAAGTTTCCTGAAGCTAGCACAAACCGTGTTGATTTAGAGTTCGAACTCCATCTGTCAATATAGGAGAAAACAGAGTGAAACCTAAAAATTCAAACTGTTACTGCAAACGAATGCTTCATCCTAGAAGAAAGAAACTAGGGCATCCAAGTTTGATTGGTGTACTGCTCATTACTTGAAAGTATCATGAAGGTTGGAAGAACAAATATATGTTGTGATTTCAGGAGACTGTAGTTTTTTGGCAGCCTAACAACGCCTTTCATTAAATGAGTTATTCTCCAGTCTCTGCTTAAGGCTACATCAAGAGGAAACAAACCTTAGAGATAGAACGTAGAACTACTGTATTGTGTCAAGTTTCAAGAAGCTAGCACAATCCGTGTTGATTTATAGTTCGTACTGCATCTGTCAATATAAGAGAAAACAGAGTGAAACCTAAAAATTCAAACTGTTCCTGGAAACGAATGCTTCAATCTAGGAGAACTAAACTTGGGCATCCAAGTGGGATTGGTGTACTGATGATTACGTGAATGTATCATGAAGATTGGATGAAAAAATATATGTTGAGCTTTCAGAAGACTCTAGTGTTTGGAAGTTTGGCAACCCCTTTCCATATAAGTGTTATTCGCAGTCCCTGTATTAGGCTACATCAAGAGGAAACAAAACTTAGAGATAGAACGTAGAACTACTGTATTGTGTCAAGTTTCAAGAAGCTAGCACAAACCGTGTTGATTTAGAGTTCGAACTGCATCTGTCAATATACGAGAAAACAGAGTGAAACCTAAAAATTCAAACTGTTCCTGGAAATGAATGCTTCAATCTAGGAGAACTAAACTTGGGCATCCAAGTGGGATTGGTGTACTGATCATTACGTGAATGTATCATGAAGATTGGATGAAAAAAAAAATGGTGAGATTTCAGGAGACTCTATTGTTTGGAATTTTGGCAACCCCTTTCCCTATAAGTGTTATTCGCAGTCCCTGCATTAGGCTACATCAAGAGGAAACAAAACTTAGAGATAGAACCTAGAACTACTGTATTGTGTCAAGTTTCAAGAAGCTAGCACAAACTGTGTTTGATTTAGAGAACGAACTGCATCTGTCAATATAGGAGAAAACAGAGTGAAACCTAAAAATTCAAACTGTTACTGCAAACGAATGCTTCAACCTAGAAGAACGAAACTAGGGCATCCAAGTTTGATTGGTGTACTGCTCATTACTTGAAAGTATCATGAAGGTTGGAAGAAAAAAATATATGTTGTGATTTCAGGAGACTGTAGTTTTTTGGCAGCCTAACAACGCCTTTCATTGAATGAGTTATTCTCCAGTCTCTGCTTAAGGCTACATCAAGAGGAAACAAACCTTAGAGATAGAACGTAGAACTACTGTATTGTGTCAAGTTTCAAGAAGCTAGCACAATCCGTGTTGATTTATAGTTCGTACTGCATCTGTCAATATAAGAGAAAACAGAGTGAAACCTAAAAATTCAAACTGTTCCTGGAAACGAATGCTTCAATCTAGGAGAACTAAACTTGGGCATCCAAGTGGGATTGGTGTACTGATCATTACGTGAATGTATCATGAAGATTGGATGAAAAAATATATGTTGAGCTTTCAGAAGACTCTAGTGTTTGGAAGTTTGGCAACCCCTTTCCATATAAGTGTTATTCGCAGTCCCTGTATTAGGCTACATCAAGAGGAAACAAAACTTAGAGATAGAACGTAGAACTACTGTATTGTGTCAAGTTTCAAGAAGCTAGCACAAACCGTGTTGATTTAGAGTTCGAACTGCATCTGTCAATATACGAGAAAACAGAGTGAAACCTAAAAATTCAAACTGTTCCTGGAAATGAATGCTTCAATCTAGGAGAACTAAACTTGGGCATCCAAGTGGGATTGGTGTACTGATCATTACGTGAATGTATCATGAAGATTGGATGAAAAAAAAAATGGTGAGATTTCAGGAGACTCTATTGTTTGGAATTTTGGCAACCCCTTTCCCTATAAGTGTTATTCGCAGTCCCTGCATTAGGCTACATCAAGAGGAAACAAAACTTAGAGATAGAACCTAGAACTACTGTATTGTGTCAAGTTTCAAGAAGCTAGCACAAACTGTGTTTGATTTAGAGAACGAACTGCATCTGTCAATATACGAGAAAACAGAGTGAAACCGAAAAATTCAAACTGTTACTGCAAACGAATGCTTCAACCTAAGAGAACGAAACTTGGGCATCCAAGTTTGATTGGTGTACTGCTCATTACTTGAAAGTATCATGAAGGTCGGAAGAAAAAAATATATGTTGTGATTTCAGGAGACTGTAGTTTTTTGGCAGACTAACAATGCCTTTCATTGAATGAGTTATTCTCCAGTCTCTGCTTAAGGCTACATCAAGACGAAACAAACCTTAGAGATAGAACGTAGAACTACTGTATTGTGTCAAGTTTCAAGAAGCTAGCAGAAACCGTGTTTGATTTAGAGTTCGAACTGCATCTGTCAATATAGGAGAAAACAGAGTGAAACCTAAAAATTCAAACTGTTACTGCAAACGAATGCTTCAACCTAGGAGAACGAAACTTGGGCATCCAAGTTTGATTGGTGTACTGCTCATTACTTGAAAGTATCATGAAGGTCGGAAGAAAAAATATATGTTGTGATTTCAGGAGACTGTAGTTTTTTGGCAGCCTAACAACGCCTTTCATTGAATGAGTTATTCTCCAGTCTCTGCTTAAGGCTACATCAAGAGGAAACAAACCTTAGAGATAGAACATAGAACTACTGTATTGTGTCAAGTTTCAAGAAGCTAGCACAAACCGTGTTGATTTAGAGTTCGTACTGCATCTGTCAATATAGGAGAAAACAGAGTGAAACCTAAAAATTCAAACTGTTCCTGGAAACGAATGCTTCAATCTAGGAGAACTAAACTTGGGCATCCAAGTGGGATTGGTGTACTGATCATTACGTGAATGTATCATGAAGATTGGATGAAAAAATATATGTTGAGATTTCAGGAGAATCTATTGTTTGGAAGTTTGGCAACCCCTTTCCATATAAGTGTTATTCGCAGTCCCTGCATTAGGCTACATCTAGAGGAAACAAAACTTAGAGATATAACGTAGAACTACTGTATTGTGTCAAGTTTCAAGAAGCTAGCACAAACTGTGTTTGATTTAGAGATCGAACTGCATCTGTCAATATAGGAGAAAACAGAGTGAAACCTAAAAATTCAAACTGTTACTGCAAACGAATGCTTCAACCTAGGAGAAAGAATCTTGGGCTTCCAAGTTTGATTGGTGTACTGCTCATTACTTGAAAGTATCATGAAGGTCGGAAGAAAAAAATATATGTTGTGATTTCAGGAGACTGTAGTTTTTTGGCAGCCTAACAATGCCTTTCATTGAATGAGTTATTCTCCTGTCTCTGCTTAAGGCTATATCACGAGGAAACAAACCTTAGAGATAGAACGTAGAACTACTCTATTGTGTCAAGTTTCAAGAAGCTAGCACAAACCGTGTTGATTTAGAGTTCGAACTGCATCTGTCAATATAGGAGAAAACAGAGTGAAACCTAAAAATTCAAACTGTTACTGCAAACGAATGCTTCAACCTAGAAGAATGAAACTAGGGCATCCAAGTTTGATTGGTGTACTGTTCATTACTTGAAAGTATCATGAAGGTCGGAAGAAAAAATATATGTTGAGATTACAGGAGACTGTAGTTTTTTGGCAACCTAACAACACATTTCATTGAATGAGTTATTCGCCAGTCTTTGCTTAAGGCTACATCAAGAGGAAACAAACCTTAGAGATAGAACGTAGAACTACTGTATTGTGTCAAGTTTCAAGAAGCTAGCACAAACCGTGTTGATTTAGAGTTCGAACTGCATCTGTCAATATAGGAGAAAACAGAGTGAAACCTAAAAATTCAAACTGTTCCTGGAAACGAATGCTTCATTCTAGGAGAACTAAACTTGGGCATCCAAGTGGGATTGCTGTACTGATCATTACGTGAATGTATCATGAAGATTGGATGAAAAAATATATGTTGAGATTTCAGGAGACTCTAGTGTTTGGAAGTTTGGCAAACCCTTTCCATATAAGTGTTATTCGCAGTCCCTGCATTAGGCTACATCAAGAGGAAACAAAACTTAGAACGTAGAACTACTGTATTGTGTCAAGTTTCAAGAAGCTAGCAGAAACCGTGTTTGATTTAGAGTTCGAACTGCATCTGTCAATATAGGAGAAAACAGAGTGAAACCTAAAAATTCAAACTGTTACTGCAAACGAATGCTTCCCCCTAGGAGAACGAAACTTGGGCATCCAAGTTTGATTGGTGTACTGCACACTACTTGAAAGTATCATGAAGGTCAGAAGTAAAAATTATGTAGAGATTACAGGAGACTGTAGTTTTTGCCAACCTAACAAGGCCTTTCTTTGAATGAGTTATTCACCAGTCTTTGCTTAAGACTACATCAAGAGGAAACAAACCTTAGAGATAGAACGTAGAACTACTGTATTGTGTCAAGTTTCAAGAAGCTACCACAAACCGTATTGATTTAGAGTTCGAACTGCATCTGTCAATATAGGAGAAAACAGAGTGAAACCTAAAAATTCAACCTGTTACTGCAAACGAATGCTTCAACCTAGAAGAACGATACTAGGGCATCCAAGTTTGAATGGTGTACGGCTCATTACTTGAAAGTATCATGAAGGTCGGAAGAAAAAATATATGTTGAAATTACCGGAGACTGTAGTTTTTTGCCAACCTAACAACGCCTTTCATTGAATGAGTTATTCACCTGTCTTTGCTTAAGACTACATCAAGAGGAAACAAACCTTAGAGATAGAACGTAGAACTACTGTATTGTGTCAAGTTTCAAGAAGCTAGCACAAACCGTGTTGATTTAGAGTTCGAACTGCATCTGTCAATATAGGAGAAAACAGAGTGAAACCTAAAAATTCAAACTGTTACTGCAAACGAATGCTTCAACCTAGAAGAACGAAACTAGGGCATCCAAGTTTGATTGGTGTACTGCTCATTACTTGAAAGTATCATGAAGGTTGGAAGAAAAAATATATGTTGTGATTTCAGGAGACTGTAGATTTTTGGCAGCCTAACAACGCCTTTCATTGAATGAGTTATTCTCCAGTCTCTGCTTAAGGCTACATCAAGAGGAAACAAACCTTAGAGATAGAACGTAGAACTACTGTATTGTGTCAAGTTTCAAGAAGCTAGCACAAACCGTGTTGATTTAGAGTTCGTACTGCATCTGTCAATATAAGAGAAAACAGAGTGAAACCTAAAAATTCAAACTGTTCCTGGAAACGAATGCTTAAATCTAGGAGAACTAAACTTGGGCATCCAAGTGGGATTGGTGTACTGATCATTACGTGAATGTATCATGAAGATTGGATGAAAAAATATATGTTGAGCTTTCAGGAGACTCTAGTGTTTGGAAGTTTGGCAACCCCTTTCCCTATAAGTGTTATTCGCAGTCCCTGTATTAGGCTACATCAAGAGGAAACAAAACTTAGAGATAGAACGTAGAACTACTGTATTGTGTCAAGTTTCAAGAAGCTAGCACAAACCGTGTTGATTTTGAGTTCGAACTGCATCTGTCAATATAGGAGAAAACAGAGTGAAACCTAAAAATTCAAACTGTTCCTGGAAACGAATGCTTCAATCTAGGAGAACTAAATTTGGGCATCCAAGTGGGATTGGTGTACTGATCATTACGTGAATGTATCATGAAGATTGGATGAAAAAATATATGTTGAGATTTCAGGAGACTCTAGTGTTTGGAAGTTTGGCAACCCCTTTCCATATAAGTGATATTCGCAGTCCCTGCATTAGGCTACATCAAGAGGAAACAAAATTTAGAACGTAGAACTACTGTATTGTGTCAAGTTTCAAGAAGCTAGCACAAACTGTGTTTGATTTAGAGTTCGAACTGCATCTGTCAATATAGGAGAAAACAGAGTGAAACCTAGAAATTCAAACTGTTACTGCAAACGAATGCTTCAATCTAGGAGAACTAAACTTGGGCATCCAAGTGGGATTGGTGTACTGATCATTACGTGAATGTATCATGAAGATTGGATGAAAAAAAAAATGGTGAGATTTCAGGAGACTCTATTGTTTGGAAGTTTGGCAACCCCTTTCCCTATAAGTGTTGTTCGCAGTCCCTGCATTAGGCTACATCAAGAGGAAATAAAACTTAGAGATAGAACCTAGAACTACTGCATTGTGTCAAGTTTCAAGAAGCTAGCACAAACTGTGTTTGATTTAGAGAACGAACTGCATCTGTCAATATACGAGAAAACAGAGTGAAACCGAAAAATTCAAACTGTTACTGCAAACGAATGCTTCAACCTAGGAGAACGAAACTTGGGCATCCAAGTTTGATTGGTGTACTGCTCATTACTTGAAAGTATCATGAAGGTCGGAAGAAAAAAATATATGTTGTGATTTCAGGAGACTGTAGTTTTTTGGCAGACTAACAATGCCTTTCATTGAATGAGTTATTCTCCAGTCTCTGCTTAAGGCTACATCAAGATGAAACAAACCTTAGAGATAGAACGTAGAACTACTGTATTGTGTCAAGTTTCAAGAAGCTAGCAGAAACCGTGTTTGATTTAGAGTTCGAACTGCATCTGTCAATATAGGAGAAAACAGAGTGAAACCTAAAAATTCAAACTGTTACTGCAAACGAATGCTTCAACCTAGGAGAACAAAACTTGGGCATCCAAGTTTGATTGGTGTACTGCTCATTACTTGAAAGTATCATGAAGGTCGGAAGAAAAAATATATGTTGTGATTTCAGGAGACTGTAGTTTTTTGGCAGGCTAACAACGCCTTTCATTGAATGAGTTATTCTCCAGTCTCTGCTTAAGGCTACATCAAGAGGAAAAAAACCTTAGAGATAGAACGTAGAACTACTGTATTGTGTCAAGTTTCAAGAAGCTAGCACAAACCGTGTTGATTTAGAGTTCGAACTGCATCTGTCAATATAGGAGAAAACAGAGTGAAACCTAAAAATTCAAACTGTTCCTGGAAACGAATGCTTCAATCTAGGAGAACTAAACTTGGGCATCCAAGTGGGATTGGTGTACTTATCATTACGTGAATGTATCATGAAGATTGGATGAAAAAATATATGTTGAGATTTCAGGAGACTCTAGTGTTTGGAAGTTTGGCAACCCCCTTCCATATAAGTGTTATTCGCATTCCCTGCATTAGGCTACATCAAGAGGAAACAAAACTTAGAGAGAGAACGTAGAACTACTGTATTGTGTCAAGTTTCAAGAAGCTAGCACAAACTGTGTTTGATTTAGAGATCGAACTGCATCTGACAACATAGGAGAAAACAGAGTGAAACCTAAAAATTCAAACTGTTACTGCAAACGAATGCTTCAACCTAGGAGAACGAAACTTGGGCATCCAAGTTTGATTGGTGTACTGCTCATTACCTGAAAGTATCATAAAGGACGGAAGAAAAAATATATGTTGAGATTACAGGAGACTGTAGTTTTTTGACAACCTAACAACGCCTTTCATTGAATGAATTATTCACCAGACTTTGCTTAAAACTACATCAAGAGGAAACAAACCTTAGAGATAGAACGTAGAACTACTGTATTGTGTAAAGTTTCAAGAAGCAAGCACAAATCGTGTTGATTTAGAGTTCGAACTGCATCTGTCAATATAGGAGAAAACAGAGTGAAACCTAAAAATTCAAACTGTTACTGCAAACGAATGCTTCAACCTAGAAGAAGGAAACTAGGGCATCCAAGTTTGATTGGTGTACTGCTCATTACTTGAAAGTATCATGAAGGTGGGAAGAAAAAATATATGTTGTGATTTCAGGAGACTGTAGATTTTTGGCAGCCTAACAATGCCTTTCATTGAATGAGTTATTCTCCAGTATGTGCTTGAGGCTCCATCAAGAGGAAACAAACCTTAGAGATAGAACGTAGAACTACTGTATTGTGTCAATTTCAAGAAGCTAGCAGAAACCGTGTTTGATTTAGAGTTCGAACTGCATCTGTCAATATAGGAGAAAACAGAGTGAAACCTAAAAATTCAAACTGTTACTGCAAACGAATGCTTCAACCTAGAAGAAGGAAACTAGGGCATCCAAGTTTGATTGGTGTACTGCTCATTACTTGAAAGTATCATGAAGGTCGGAAGAAAAAATATATGTTGAGATTTCAGGAGACTGTAGTTTTTTGGCAGCCTAACAACGCCTTTCATTGAATGAGTTATTCTCCAGTCTCTGCTTAAGGCTACATCAAGAGGAAACAAACCTTAGAGATACAACGTAGAACTACTGTATTGTGTCAAGTTTCAAGAAGCTAGCACAAACCGTGTTGATATAGAGTTTGTACTGCATCTGTCAATATAGGAGAAAACAGAGTGAAACCTAAAAATTCAAACGGTTCCTGGAAACGAATGCTTCAATCTAGGAGAACTAAACTTGGGCATCCAAGTTGGATTGGTGTACTTATCATTACGTGAATGTATCATAAAGATTGGATGAAAAAATATATGTTGAGATTTCAGGAGACTCTAGTGTTTTGAAGTTTGGCAACCCCTTTCCATATAAGTGTTATTCGCAGTCCCTGCATTAGGTTACATCAAGAGGAAACAAAACTTAGAGAGAGAACGTAGAACTACTGTATTGTGTCAAGTTTCAAGAAGCTAGCACAAACCATGTTGATTTAGAGTTCGTACTGAATCTGTCAATATAGGAGAAAACAGAGTGAAACCTAAAAATTCAAACTGTTCCTGGAAACGAATGCTTCAATCTAGGAGAAGTAAAATTGGGCATCCAAGTGGGATTGGTGTACTTATCATTACGTGAATGTATCATGAAGATTGGATGAAAAAATATATGTTGAGATTTCAGGAGACTCTAGTGTTTGGAAGTTTGGCAAACCCCTTCCATATAAGTGTTATTCGCATTCCCTGCATTAGGCTACATCAAGAGGAAACAAAACTTAGAGAGAGAACGTAGAACTACTGTATTGTGTCAAGTTTCAAGAAGCTAGCACAAACTGTGTTTGATTTAGAGATCGAACTGCATCTGACAACATAGGAGAAAACAGAGTGAAACCTAAAAATTCAAACTGTTACTGCAAACGAATGCTTCAACCTAGGAGAACGAAACTTGGGCATCCAAGTTTGATTGGTGTACTGCTCATTACCTGAAAGTATCATGAAGGACGGAAGAAAAAATATATTTTGAGATTACAGTAGACTGTAGTTTTTTGGCAACCTAACAACGCATTTCATTGAATGAGTTATTCGCCAGTCTTTGTTTAAGGCTACATCAAGAGGAAACAAACCTTAGAGATAGAACGTAGAACTACTGTATTGTGTCAAGTTTCAAGAAGCTAGCACAAACCGTGTTGATTTCGAGTTCGAACTGCATCTGTCAATGTACGAGAAAACAGAGTGAAACCTAAAAATTCAAACTGTTCCTGGAAACGAATGCTTCAATCTAGGACAACTAAACTTGGGCATCCATGTGGGATTGGTGTACTGATCATTACGTGAATGTATCATGAAGATTGAATGAAAAAATATATGTTGAGATTTCAGGAGACTCTAGTGTTGGGAAGTTTGGCAACCCCTTTCCATATAAGTGTTATTTGCAGTCCCTGCATTAGGCTACATCAAGTGGAAACAAAACTTAGAGATAGAAATTAGAACTACTGTATTGTGTGAAGTTTCAAGAAGCTAGCACACACTGTGTTTGACTTAGAGATCGAACTGCATCTGTCAATATAGGAGAAAACAGAGTGAAACCTAAAAATTCAAACTGTTACTGCAAACGAATGCTTCAACCTAGGAGAACGAAATTGGGAATCCAAGTTTGATTGGTGTACTGCTCATTACTTGAAAGTATCATGAACGTCGGAAGAAAAAATATATGTTGTGATTTCAGGAGACTGTAGTTTTTTGGCAGCCTAACAACGCCTTTCATTGAATGAGTTATTCTCCAGTCTCTGCTTAAGGCTCCATCAAGAGGAAACAAACCTTAGAGATAGTACGTAGAACTACTGTATTGTGTCAAGTTTCAAGAACCTAGCAGAAACCGTGTTTGATTTAGAGTTCGAACTGCATCTGTCAATATAGGAGAAAACAGAGTGAAACCTAAAAATTCAAACTGTTACTGCAAACGAATGCTTCAACCTAGGAGAACAAAACTTGGGCATCCAAGTTTGATTGGTGTACTGCTCATTACTTGAAAGTATCATGAAGGTCGGAAGAAAAAATATATGTAGAGATTACAGGAGACTGTAGTTTTTGCCAACCTAACAACGCCTTTCATTGAATGAGTTATTCACCAGTCTTTGCTTAAGACTACATCAAGAGGAAACAAACTTTAGAGATAGAACGTAGAACTACTGTATTGTGTCAAGTTTCAAGAAGCTACCACAAACCGTATTGATTTAGAGTTCGAACTGCATCTGTCAATATAGGAGAAAACAGAGTGAAACCTAAAAATTCAAACTGTTACTGCAAACGAATGCTTCAAACTAGAAGAACGAAACTAGGGCATCCAAGTTTGATTGGTGTACTGCTCATTACTTGAAAGTATCATGAAGGTCGGAAGAAAAAATATATGTTGAAATTACAGGAGACTGTAGTTTTTTCCCAACCTAACAACGCCTTTCATTGAATGAGTTATTCACCAGTCTTTGCTTAAGACTACATCAAGAGGAAACAAACCTTAGAGATAGAACGTAGAACTACTGTATTGTGTCATGTTTCAAGAAGCTAGCACAAACCGTGATGATTCAGAGTTCGAACTGCATCTGTCAATATAGGAGAAAACAGAGTGAAACCTAAAAATTCAAACTGTTACTGCAAACGAATGCTTCAACCTAGAAGAACGAAACTAGGGCATCCAAGTTTGATTGGTGTACTGCTCATTACTTGAAAGTATCATGAAGGTCAGAAGAAAAAATATATGTTGAGATTACAGGAGACTGTAGTTTTTTGGCAACCTAACAACGCATTTCATTGAATGAGTTATTCGCCAGTCTTTGCTTAAGGCTACATCAAGAGGAAACAAACCTTAGAGATAGAACGTAGAACTACTGTATTGTGTCAAGTTTCAAGAAGCTAGCACAAACCGTGTTGATTTAGAGTTCGAACTGCATCTGTCAATATAAAAGAAAACAGAGTGAAATCTAAAAATTCAAACTGTTACTGCAAATGAATGCTTCAACCTAGAAGAACGAAACTAGGGCATCCAAGTTTGATTGGTGTACTGCTCATTACTTGAAAGTATCATGAAGGTTGGGAGAAAAAATATATGTTGTGATTTCAGGAGACTGTAGTTTTTTGGCAGCCTAACAACGCCTTTCATTGAATGAGTTATTCTCCAGTCTCTGCTTAAGGCTACATCTAGAGGAAACAAACCTTAGAGATAGAACGTAGAACTACTGTATTGTGTCAAGTTTCAAGAAGCTAGCACAAACCGTGTTGATTTAGAGTTCGTACTGCATCTGTCAATATAGGAGAAAACAGAGTGAAACCTAAAAATTCAAACTGTTACTGCAAACGAATGCTTCAACCTAGAAGAACGAAACTAGGGCATCCAAGTTTGATTGGTGTACTGATCATTACTTTAAAGTATCATGAAGGTCGGAAGAAAAAATATATGTTGAGATTACAGGAGACTGTAGTTTTTTGGCAACCTAACAACGCATTTCATTGAATGAGTTATTCGCCAGTCTTTGCTTAAGGCTACATCAAGACGAAACAAACCTTAGAGAAAGAACGTAGAACTACTGAATTGTGTCAAGTTTCAAGAAGCTAGCACAAACCGTGTTGATTTAGAGTTTGAACTGCATCTGTCAATATATTAGAAAACAGAGTGAAACCTAAAAATTCAAACTGTTCCTGGAAACGAATGCTTCAATCTAGGAGTACTAAACTTGGGCATCCAAGTGGGATTGGTGTACTGATCATTACGTGAATGTATCATGAAGATTGGATGAAAAAATATATGTTGAGATTTCAGGAGACTCTAGTGTTTGGAAGTTTGGCAAACCCTTTCCATATAAGTGTTATTCGCAGTCCCTGCATTAGGCGACATCAAGAGGAAACAAAACTTAGAACGTAGAACTACTGTATTGTGTCAAGTTTCAAGAAGCTAGCACAAACCGTGTTGATTTAGAGTTCGAACTGCATCTGTCAATATAGGAGAAAACAGAGTGAAACCTAAAAATTCAAAGTGTTCCTGGAAACGATTGCTTCATTCTAGAACTAAACTTGGGCATCCAAGTGGGATTGGTGTACTGATCATTACGTGAATGTATCATGAATATTGGATGAAAAAATATATGTTGTGATTTCAGGAGACTCTAGTGTTTGGACGTTTGGCAACCCCTATCCATATAAGTGTTATTCGCAGTCCGAGCATTAGCCTACATCAAGAGGAAACAAAACTTAGAGATAGAACGTAGAACTACTGTATTGTGTCAAGTTTCAAGAAGCTAGCACAAACTGTGTTTGATTTAGAGTTCGAACTGCATCTGTCAATATAGGAGAAAACAGAGTGAAACCTAAAAATTCAAACTGTTACTGCAAACGAATGCTTCAACCTAGGAGAACGAAACTTGGGCATCCAAGTTTGATTGGTGTACTGCTCATTACTTGAAAGTATCATGAAGGTCGGAAGAAAAAATATATGTTGTGATTTCAGGAGACTGTAGTTTTTTGGCACCCTAACAATGCCTTTCATTGAATGAGTTATTCTCCAGTCTCTGCTTAAGGCTACATCAAGAGGAAACGAACCTTAGAGATAGAACGTAGAACTACTCTATTGTGTCAAGTTTCAAGAAGCTAGCAGAAACCGTGTTTGATTTAGAGTTCGAACTGCATCTGTCAATATAGGAGAAAACAGAGTGAAACTTAAAAATTCAAACTGTGACTGCAAACGAATGCTTCAACCTAGGAGAACAAAACTTGGGCATCCAAGTTTGATTGGTGTACTGCTCATTACTTGAAAGTATCATGAAGGTCGGAAGAAAAAATATATGTTGAGTTTACAGGAGACTGTAGTTTTTTGCCAACCTAACAACGCCTTTCATTGAATGAGTTATTCACCAGTCTTTGCTTAAGACTACATCAAGAGGAAACAAACCTTAGAGATAGAACGTAGAACTACTGTATTGTGTCAAGTTTCAAGAAGCTAGCAGAAACCGTGTTTGATTTAGAGTTCGAACTGCATCTGTCAATATAGGAGAAAACAGAGTGAAACCTAAAAATTCAAAGTGTTACTGCAAACGAATGCTTCAACCTAGAAGAAGGAAACTAGGGCATCCAAGTTTGATTTGTGTACTGCTCATTACTTGAAAGTATCATGAAGGTCGGAAGAAAAAATATATGTAGAGATTTCAGAAGACTGTAGTTTTTTGGCAGCCTAACAACGCCTTTCATTGAATGAGTTATTCTCCAGTCTCTGCTTAAGGCTACATCAAGAGGAAACAAACCTTAGAGATACAACGTAGAACTACTGTATTGTGTCAAGTTTGAAGAAGCTAGCACAAACCGTGTTGATTTAGAGTTCGTACTGCATCTGTCAATATAGGAGAAAACAGAGTGAAACCTAAAAATTCAAACTGTTCCATGAAAGGAATGCTTCAATCTAGGAGAACTAAACTGGGGCATCCAACTGGGATTGGTGTACTGATCATTACGTGAATGTATCATGAATATTGGATGAAAAAATATATGTTGAGATTTCAGGAGACTCTAGTGTTTGGAAGTTTGGCAACCCCTTTCCATATAAGTGTTATTCGCAGTCCCTGCATTAGGCTACATCAAGAGGAAACAAAACTTAGAGATAGAACGTAGAACTACTGTATTGTGTCAAGTTTCAAGAAGCTAGCACAAACCGTGTTTGATTTAGAGTTCGAACTGCATCTGTCAATATAGGAGAAAACAGAGTGAAACCTAAAAATTCAAACTGTTACTGCAAACGAATGCTTCAACCTAGGAGAACGAAACTTGGGCATCCAAGTTTGATTGGTGTACTGCTCATTACTTGAAAGTATCATGAAGGTCGGAAGAAAAAATATATGTTGTGTTTTCAGGAGACTGTAGTTTTTTGGCAGCCTAACAATGCCTATCATTGAATGAGTTATTCTCCAGCCGCTGCTTACGGCTACATCAAGACGAAACAAACATTAGAGATAGAACGTAGAACTACTGTATTGTGTCAAGTCTCAAGAAGCTTGCAGAAACCGTTTTTGATTTAGAGTTCGAACTGCATCTGTCAATATAGGAGAAAACAGAGTGAAACCTAAAAGTTCAAACTGTTACTGCAAACGAATGCTTCAACCTAGGAGAACAAAACTTGGGCATCCAAGTTTGATTGGTGTACTGCTCATTACTTGAAATTATCATGAGTGTCGGAAGAAAAAATATATGTTGAGATTACAGGAGACTGTAGTTTTTTGCCAACCTAACAACGCCTTTCATTGAATGAGTTATTCACCAGTCTTTGCTGAAGACTACATCAAGAGGAAACAAACCTTAGAGATAGAACGTAGAACTACTGTATTGTGTCAAGTTTCAAGAAGCTAGCACATCCGTCTTGATTTAGAGTTCGAACTTCATCTGTCAATATAGGAGAAAACAAAGTGAAACCTAAAAATTCAAACTGTTACTGCAAACGAATGCTTCAACCTAGAAGAACGAAACTAGGGCATCCAAGTTTGATTGGAGTACTGCTCATTACTTGAAAGTCATGAAGGTCGGAAGAAAAAATATATGTTGAGATTACAGGAGACTGTAGATTTTTGGCAGCCTAACAACGCCTTTCATTGAATGAGTTATTCTCCTGTCTCTGCTTAAGGCTACATCAAGAGGAAACAAACCTTAGAGATACAACGTAGAACTACTGTATTTTGTCAAGTTTCAAGAAGCTAGCACAAACCGTGTTGATTTAGAGTTCGTACTGCATCTGTCAATATAGGAGAAAACAGAGTGAAACCTAAAAATTCAAACTGTTACTGCAAACGAATGCTTCAACCTAGAAAAACGAAACTAGGGAATCCAAGTTTGATTGGTGTACTGCTCATTACTTGAAAGTATCATGAAGGTCGGAAGAAAAAATATATGCTGAGATTACAGGAGACTGTAGTTTTTTGGCAACCTAACAACGCATTTCATTGAATGAGTTATTCGCCAGTCTTTGCTTAAGGCTACATCAAGACGAAACAAACCTTAGAGAAAGAACGTAGAACTACTGAATTGTGTCAAGTTTCAAGAAGCTAGCACAAACCGTGTTGATTTAGAGTTTGAACTGCATCTGTCAATATATTAGAAAACAGAGTGAAACCTAAAAATTCAAACTGTTCCTGGAAACGAATGCTTCAATCTAGGAGAACTAAACTTGGGCATCCAAGTGGGATTGGTGTACTGATCATTACGTGAATGTATCATGAAGATTGGATGAAAAAATATATGTTGAGATTTCAGGAGACTCTAGTGTTTGGAAGTTTGGCAAACCCTTTCCATATAAGTGTTATTCGCAGTCCCTGCATTAGGCGACATCAAGAGGAAACAAAACTTAGAACGTAGAACTACTGTATTGTGTCAAGTTTCAAGAAGCTAGCACAAACCGTGTTGATTTAGAGTTCGAACTGCATCTGTCAATATAGGAGAAAACAGAGTGAAACCTAAAAATTCAAAGTGTTCCTGGAAACGATTGCTTCATTCTAGAACTAAACTTGGGCATCCAAGTGGGATTGGTGTACTGATCATTACGTGAATGTATCATGAATATTGGATGAAAAAATATATGTTGTGATTTCAGGAGACTCTAGTGTTTGGACGTTTGGCAACCCCTATCCATATAAGTGTTATTCGCAGTCCGAGCATTAGCCTACATCAAGAGGAAACAAAACTTAGAGATAGAACGTAGAACTACTGTATTGTGTCAAGTTTCAAGAAGCTAGCACAAACTGTGTTTGATTTAGAGTTCGAACTGCATCTGTCAATATAGGAGAAAACAGAGTGAAACCTAAAAATTCAAACTGTTACTGCAAACGAATGCTTCAACCTAGGAGAACGAAACTTGGGCATCCAAGTTTGATTGGTGTACTGCTCATTACTTGAAAGTATCATGAAGGTCGGAAGAAAAAATATATGTTGTGATTTCAGGAGACTGTAGTTTTTTGGCACCCTAACAATGCCTTTCATTGAATGAGTTATTCTCCAGTCTCTGCTTAAGGCTACATCAAGAGGAAACGAACCTTAGAGATAGAACGTAGAACTACTGTATTGTGTCAAGTTTCAAGAAGCTAGCAGAAACCGTGTTTGATTTAGAGTTCGAACTGCATCTGTCAATATAGGAGAAAACAGAGTGAAACTTAAAAATTCAAACTGTGACTGCAAACGAATGCTTCAACCTAGGAGAACAAAACTTGGGCATCCAAGTTTGATTGGTGTACTGCTCATTACTTGAAAGTATCATGAAGGTCGGAAGAAAAAATATATGTTGAGTTTACAGGAGACTGTAGTTTTTTGCCAACCTAACAACGCCTTTCATTGAATGAGTTATTCACCAGTCTTTGCTTAAGACTACATCAAGAGGAAACAAACCTTAGAGATAGAACGTAGAACTACTGTATTGTGTCAAGTTTCAAGAAGCTAGCAGAAACCGTGTTTGATTTAGAGTTCGAACTGCATCTGTCAATATAGGAGAAAACAGAGTGAAACCTAAAAATTCAAAGTGTTACTGCAAACGAATGCTTCAACCTAGAAGAAGGAAACTAGGGCATCCAAGTTTGATTTGTGTACTGCTCATTACTTGAAAGTATCATGAAGGTCGGAAGAAAAAATATATGTAGAGATTTCAGAAGACTGTAGTTTTTTGGCAGCCTAACAACGCCTTTCATTGAATGAGTTATTCTCCAGTCTCTGCTTAAGGCTACATCAAGAGGAAACAAACCTTAGAGATACAACGTAGAACTACTGTATTGTGTCAAGTTTGAAGAAGCTAGCACAAACCGTGTTGATTTAGAGTTCGTACTGCATCTGTCAATATAGGAGAAAACAGAGTGAAACCTAAAAATTCAAACTGTTCCATGAAAGGAATGCTTCAATCTAGGAGAACTAAACTGGGGCATCCAACTGGGATTGGTGTACTGATCATTACGTGAATGTATCATGAATATTGGATGAAAAAATATATGTTGAGATTTCAGGAGAATCTAGTGTTTGGAAGTTTGGCAACCCCTTTCCATATAAGTGTTATTCGCAGTCCCTGCATTAGGCTACATCAAGAGGAAACAAAACTTAGAGATAGAACGTAGAACTACTGTATTGTGTCAAGTTTCAAGAAGCTAGCACAAACCGTGTTTGATTTAGAGTTCGAACTGCATCTGTCAATATAGGAGAAAACAGAGTGAAACCTAAAAATTCAAACTGTTACTGCAAACGAATGCTTCAACCTAGGAGAACGAAACTTGGGCATCCAAGTTTGATTGGTGTACTGCTCATTACTTGAAAGTATCATGAAGGTCGGAAGAAAAAATATATGTTGTGTTTTCAGGAGACTGTAGTTTTTTGGCAGCCTAACAATGCCTATCATTGAATGAGTTATTCTCCAGCCGCTGCTTACGGCTACATCAAGACGAAACAAACATTAGAGATAGAACGTAGAACTACTGTATTGTGTCAAGTCTCAAGAAGCTTGCAGAAACCGTTTTTGATTTAGAGTTCGAACTGCATCTGTCAATATAGGAGAAAACAGAGTGAAACCTAAAAGTTCAAACTGTTACTGCAAACGAATGCTTCAACCTAGGAGAACAAAACTTGGGCATCCAAGTTTGATTGGTGTACTGCTCATTACTTGAAATTATCATGAGTGTCGGAAGAAAAAATATATGTTGAGATTACAGGAGACTGTAGTTTTTTGCCAACCTAACAACGCCTTTCATTGAATGAGTTATTCACCAGTCTTTGCTGAAGACTACATCAAGAGGAAACAAACCTTAGAGATAGAACGTAGAACTACTGTATTGTGTCAAGTTTCAAGAAGCTAGCACATCCGTCTTGATTTAGAGTTCGAACTTCATCTGTCAATATAGGAGAAAACAAAGTGAAACCTAAAAATTCAAACTGTTACTGCAAACGAATGCTTCAACCTAGAAGAACGAAACTAGGGCATCCAAGTTTGATTGGAGTACTGCTCATTACTTGAAAGTCATGAAGGTCGGAAGAAAAAATATATGTTGAGATTACAGGAGACTGTAGATTTTTGGCAGCCTAACAACGCCTTTCATTGAATGAGTTATTCTCCTGTCTCTGCTTAAGGCTACATCAAGAGGAAACAAACCTTAGAGATACAACGTAGAACTACTGTATTTTGTCAAGTTTCAAGAAGCTAGCACAAACCGTGTTGATTTAGAGTTCGTACTGCATCTGTCAATATAGGAGAAAACAGAGTGAAACCTAAAAATTCAAACTGTTACTGCAAACGAATGCTTCAACCTAGAAAAACGAAACTAGGGAATCCAAGTTTGATTGGTGTACTGCTCATTACTTGAAAGTATCATGAAGGTCGGAAGAAAAAATATATGCTGAGATTACAGGAGACTGTAGTTTTTTGGCAGCCTAACAACGCCTTTCATTGAATGAGTTATTCTCCAGTCTCTGCTTAATGCTACATCAAGAGGAAACAAACCTTAGAGATAGAACGTAGAACTACTGTATTGTGTCAAGTTTCAAGAAGCTAGCAGAAACCGTGTTTGATTTAGAGTTCGAACTGCATCTGTCAATATAGGAGAAAACAGAGTGAAACCTAAAAATTCAAACTGTTACTGCAAACGAATGCTTCACCCTAGAAGAAGGAAACTAGGGCATCCAAGTTTGATTGGTGTACTGCTCATTACTTGAAAGTATCATGAAGGTCGGAAGAAAAAATATATGTTGTGATTTCAGGAGACTGTAGTTTCTTGGCAGCCTAACAACGCCTTTCATTTAATGACTTATTCTCCAGTATCTGCTTAAGGCTACTTCAAGACGAAACAACCTTAGAGATAGAACGTAGAACTACTGTATTGTGTCAAGTTTCAAGAAGCTAGCACAAACCGTGTTGATTTAGAGTTCGTACTGCATCTGTCAATATAGGAGAAAACAGAGTGAAACCTAAAAATTCAAAATGTTCCTGGAAACGAATGCTTCAATCTAGGAGAACTAAACTTGGGCATCCAAGTGGGATTGGTGTACTGATCATTAGTGAATGTATCATGAAGATTGGATGAAAAAATATATGTTGAGATTTCAGGAGACTCCAGTGTTTGGAAGTTTGGCAAACCCTTTCCATATAAGTGTTATTCGCAGTCCCTGCATTAGGCTACATCAAGAGGAAACAAAACTTAGAACGTATAACTACTGTATTGTGTCAAGTTTCAAGAAGCTAGCACAAACTGTGTTTGATTTAGAGTTCGAACTGCATCTGTCAATATAGGAGAAAACAGAGTGAAACCTAAAAATTCAAACTGTTACTGCAAACGAATGCTTCAACCTAGGAGAACGAAACATGGGCATCCAAGTTTGATTGGTGTACCGCTCATTACTTGAAAGTATCATGAAGGTCGGAAGAAAAAATATATATTGAGATTACAGGAGACTGTAGTTTTTTGACAACCTAACAACGCCTTTCATTGAATGAGTTATTCACCAGTCTTTGCTTAAGACTACATCAAGGAAAAACAAACCTTAGAGATAGAAGGTAGAACTAATGTATTGTGTCAAGTTTCAAGAAGCTAGCACAAACCGTGTTGATTTAGAGTTCGAACTGCATCTGTCAATATAGGAGAAAACAGAGTGAAACCTAAAAATTCAAACTGTTACTGCAAAGGAATGCTTCAACCTAGGAGAACGAAACTTGGGCATCCAAGTTTGATTGGTGTACTGCTCATTAATTGAGTATCATGAAGGTCGGAAGAAAAAATATATGTTGTGATTTCAGGAGACTGTAGTTTTTTGGCAGCCTAACAATGCCTTTCATTGAATGAGTTATTCTCCAGTCTCTGCTTAAGGCTACATCAAGAGGAAACAAACCTTAGAGATAGAACGTAGAACTACTGTATTGTGTCAAGTTTCAAGAAGCTAGCAGAAACCGTGTTGATTTAGAGTTCGAACTGCATCTGTCAATATAGGAGAAAACAGAGTGAAACCTAAAAGTTCAAACTGTTACTGCAAACGAATGCTTCAACCTAGAAGAACGAAACTAGGGCATCCAAGTTTGATTGGTGTACTGCTCATTACTTGAAAGTATCATGAAGGTAGGAAGAAAAAATATGTGTTGTGATTTCAGGAGACTGTAGTTTTGTGGCAGCCTAACAACGCCTTTCATTAAATGAGTTATTCTCCAGTCTCTGCTTAAGGCTACATCAACAGGAAACAAACCTTAGAGATAGAACGTAGAACTACTGTATTGTGTCAAGTTTCAAGAAGCTAGCACAAACCGTGTTGATTTAGAGTTTGTACTGCATCTGTCAATATAGGAGAAAACAGAGTGAAACCTAAAAATTCAAACTGTTCCTGGAAACGAATGCTTCAATCTAGCAGAACTAAACTTGGGCATTCAAGTGGGATTGGTGTACTGATCATTACGGGAATGTATCATGAAGATTGGATGAAAAAATATATGTTGAGATTTCAGGAGACTCTAGTGTTTGGAAGTTTTTCAACCCTTTCCATATAAGTGTTATTCGCAGTCCCTGCATTAGGCTACATCAAGAGGAAACAAAACTTAGAGATAGAACGTAGAGCTACTGTATTGTGTCAAGTTTCAAGAAGCTAGCACAAACTGTGTTTGATTTAGAGTTCGAACTGCATCTGTCAATATAGGAGAAAACAGAGTGAAACCTAAAAATTCAAACTGTTACTGCAAACGAATGCTTCAACCTAGGAGAACGAAACTTGGGCATCCAAGTTTGATTGGTGTACTGCTCATTACTTGAAAGTATCATGAAGGTCCGAAGAAAAAATATATGTTGAGATTACAGGAGACTGTAGTTTTTTGTCAACATAACAACGCATTTCATTGAATGAGTTATTCGCCAGTCTTTGCTTAAGGCTACATCAAGAGGAAACAAACCTTAGAGATAGAACGTAGAACTACTGTATTGTGTCAAGTTTCAAGAAGCTAGCACAAACCGTGTTGATTTAGAGTTCGAACTGCATCTGTCAATAAAGGAGAAAACAGAGTGATACCTAAAAATTCAAACTGTTCCTGGAAACGAATGCTTCAATCTAGGAGAACTAAACTTGGGCATCCAGGTGGGATTTTTGTACTGATCATTACGTGAATGTATCATGAAGATTGGATGAAAAAATATATGTTGAGATTTCAGGAGACTCTAGTGTTTGGAAGTTTGGCAACCCCTTTCCATATAAGTGTTATTCACAGTCTCTGCATTAGGCTACATCAAGAGGAAACAAAACTTAGAGATAGAACGTAGAACTACTGTATTGTGTCAAGTTTCAAGAAGCTAGCACAAACTGTGTTTGATTTAGAGTTCGATCTGCATCTGTCAATATAGGAGAAAACAGAGTGAAACCTAAAAATTCAAACTGTTACTGTAAACGAATGCTTCAACCTAGGAGAACGAAACATGGGCATCCAAGTTTGATTGGTGTACTGCTCATTACTTGAAAGTATCATGAAGTTCGGAAGAAAAAATATATGTTGTGATTTCAGGAGACTGTAGTTTTTTGGCAGCCTAACAATGCCTTTCATTGAATGAGTTATTCTCCAGCCGCTGCTTACGGCTACATCAAGACGAAACAAACCTTAGAGATAGAACGTAGAACTACTGTATTGTGTCATGTTTCAAGAAGCTAGCAGAAACCGTGTTTGAGTTAGAGTTCTAACTGCATCTGTCAATATAGGAGAAAACAGAGTGAAACCTAAAAATTCAAACTGTTACTGCAAACGAATGCTTCAACATAGGAGAACAAAACTTGGGCATGCAAGTTTGATTTTTGTACTGCTCATTACTTGAAAGTATCATGAAGTTCGGAAGAAAAAACATATGTTGTGATTTCAGGAGACTGTAGTTTTGTGGCAGCCTAACAACGCCTTTCATTGAATGAGTTATTCTCCAGTCTCTGCTTAAGGCTACTTCAAGACGAAACAACCTTAGAGATAGAACGTAGAACTACTGTATTGTGTCAAGTTTCAAGAAGCTAGCACAAACCGTGTTGATTTAGAGTTCCTACTGCATCTGTCAATATAGGAGAAAACAGAGTGAAACCTAAAAATTCAAAATGTTCCTGGAAACGAATGCTTCAATCTAGGAGAACTAAACTTGGGCATCCAAGTGGGATTGGTGTACTGATCATTAGTGAATGTATCATGAAGATTGGATGAAAAAATATATGTTGAGATTTCAGGAGACTCCAGTGTTTGGAAGTTTGGCAAACCCTTTCCATATAAGTGTTATTCGCAGTCCCTGCATTAGGCTACATCAAGAGGAAACAAAACTTAGAACGTATAACTACTGTATTGTGTCAAGTTTCAAGAAGCTAGCACAAACTGTGTTTGATTTAGAGTTCGAACTGCATCTGTCAATATAGGAGAAAACAGAGTGAAACCTAAAAATTCAAACTGTTACTGCAAACGAATGCTTCAACCTAGGAGAACGAAACATGGGCATCCAAGTTTGATTGGTGTACCGCTCATTACTTGAAAGTATATGAAGGTCGGAAGAAAAAATATATATTGAGATTACAGGAGACTGTAGTTTTTTGACAACCTAACAACGCCTTTCATTGAATGAGTTATTCACCAGTCTTTGCTTAAGACTACATCAAGGGGAAACAAACCTTAGAGATAGAACGTAGAACTAATGTATTGTGTCAAGTTTCAAGAAGCTAGCACAAACCGTGTTGATTTAGAGTTCGAACTGCATCTGTCAATATAGGAGAAAACAGAGTGAAACCTAAAAATTCAAACTGTTACTGCAAAGGAATGCTTCAACCTAGGAGAACGAAACTTGGGCATCCAAGTTTGATTGGTGTACTGCTCATTAATTGAGTATCATGAAGGTCGGAAGAAAAAATATATGTTGTGATTTCAGGAGACTGTAGTTTTTTGGCAGCCTAACAATGCCTTTCATTGAATGAGTTATTCTCCAGTCTCTGCTTAAGGCTACATCAAGAGGAAACAAACCTTAGAGATAGAACGTAGAACTACTGTATTGTGTCAAGTTTCAAGAAGCTAGCAGAAACCGTGTTGATTTAGAGTTCGAACTGCATCTGTCAATATAGGAGAAAACAGAGTGAAACCTAAAAGTTCAAACTGTTACTGCAAACGAATGCTTCAACCTAGAAGAACGAAACTAGGGCATCCAAGTTTGATTGGTGTACTGCTCATTACTTGAAAGTATCATGAAGGTAGGAAGAAAAAATATGTGTTGTGATTTCAGGAGACTGTAGTTTTGTGGCAGCCTAACAACGCCTATCATTAAATGAGTTATTCTCCAGTCTCTGCTTAAGGCTACATCAACAGGAAACAAACCTTAGAGATAGAACGTAGAACTACTGTATTGTGTCAAGTTTCAAGAAGCTAGCACAAACCGTGTTGATTTAGAGTTCGTACTGCATCTGTCAATATAGGAGAAAACAGAGTGAAACCTAAAAATTCAAACTGTTCCTGGAAACGAATGCTTCAATCTAGCAGAACTAAACGTGGGCATTCAAGTGGGATTGGTGTACTGATCATTACGGGAATGTATCATGAAGATTGGATGAAAAAATATATGTTGAGATTTCAGGAGACTCTAGTGTTTGGAAGTTTTTCAACCCTTTCCATATAAGTGTTATTCGCAGTCCCTGCATTAGGCTACATCAAGAGGAAACAAAACTTAGAGATAGAACGTAGAGCTACTGTATTGTGTCAAGTTTCAAGAAGCTAGCACAAACTGTGTTTGATTTAGAGTTCGAAATGCATCTGTCAATATAGGAGAAAACAGAGTGAAACCTAAAAATTCAAACTGTTACTGCAAACGAATGCTTCAACCTAGGAGAACGAAACTTGGGCATCCAAGTTTGATTGGTGTACTGCTCATTACTTGAAAGTATCATGAAGGTCCGAAGAAAAAATATATGTTGAGATTACAGGAGACTGTAGTTTTTTGTCAACATAACAACGCATTTCATTGAATGAGTTATTCGCCAGTCTTTGCTTAAGGCTACATCAAGAGGAAACAATCCTTAGAGATAGAACGTAGAACTACTGTATTGTGTCAAGTTTCAAGAAGCTAGCACAAACCGTGTTGATTTAGAGTTCGAACTGCATCTGTCAATAAAGGAGAAAACAGAGTGATACCTAAAAATTCAAACTGTTCCTGGAAACGAATGCTTCAATCTAGGAGAACTAAACTTGGGCATCCAGGTGGGATTTTTGTACTGATCATTACGTGAATGTATCATGAAGATTGGATGAAAAAATATATGTTGAGATTTCAGGAGACTCTAGTGTTTGGAAGTTTGGCAACCCCTTTCCATATAAGTGTTATTCACAGTCTCTGCATTAGGCTACATCAAGAGGAAACAAAACTTAGAGATAGAACGTAGAACTACTGTATTGTGTCAAGTTTCAAGAAGCTAGCACAAACTGTGTTTGATTTAGAGTTCGATCTGCATCTGTCAATATAGGAGAAAACAGAGTGAAACCTAAAAATTCAAACTGTTACTGTAAACGAATGCTTCAACCTAGGAGAACGAAACATGGGCATCCAAGTTTGATTGGTGTACTGCTCATTACTTGAAAGTATCATGAAGTTCGGAAGAAAAAATATATGTTGTGATTTCAGGAGACTGTAGTTTTTTGGCATCCTAACAATGCCTTTCATTGAATGAGTTATTCTCCAGCCGCTGCTTACGGCTACATCAAGACGAAACAAACCTTAGAGATAGAACGTAGAACTACTGTATTGTGTCATGTTTCAAGAAGCTAGCAGAAACCGTGTTTGAGTTAGAGTTCTAACTGCATCTGTCAATATAGGAGAAAACAGAGTGAAACCTAAAAATTCAAACTGTTACTGCAAACGAATGCTTCAACATAGGAGAACAAAACTTGGGCATGCAAGTTTGATTTTTGTACTGCTCATTACTTGAAAGTATCATGAAGTTCGGAAGAAAAAACATATGTTGTGATTTCAGGAGACTGTAGTTTTGTGGCAGCCTAACAACGCCTTTCATTGAATGAGTTATTCTCCAGCCTCTGCTTACGGCTACATCAAGACGAAACAAACCTTAGAGATAGAACGTAGAACTACTGTATTGTGTCATGTTTCAAGAAGCTAGCAGAAACCGTGTTTGAGTTGGAGTTCGAACTGCATCTGTCAATATAGGAGAAAACAGAGTGAAAAATAAAAATTCAAACTGTTACTGCAAACGAATGCTTCAACCTAGGAGAACAAAACTTGGGCATGCAAGTTTGATTTTTGTACTGCTCATTACTTGAAAGTATCATGAAGTTCGGAAGAAAAAACATATGTTGTGATTTCAGGAGACTGTAGTTTTTTGGCAGCCTAACAACGCCTTTCATTGAATGAGTTATTCTCCAGTCTCTGCTTAAGGCTACATCAAGAGGAAACAAACCTTAGAGATACAACGTAGAACTACTGTATTGTGTGAAGTTTCAAGAAGCTAGCACAAACCGTGTTGATTTAGAGTTCGTACTGCATCTGTCAATATAGGAGAAAACAGAGTGATACCTAAAAATTCAAACTGTTCCTGGAAACGAATGCTTCAATCTAGGAGAACTAAACTTGGGCATGCAAGTGGGAATGGTGTACTGATCATTACGTGAATTTATCATGAAGATTGGATGAGAAAATATATGTTGAGATTTCTGGAGACTCTAGTGTTTGGAAGTTTGGCAACCCCTTTCCATATAAGTGTTATTCGCAGTCCCTGCTTTAGGCTACATCAAGAGGAAACAAAACTTAGAGATAGAACGTAGAACTATTGTATTGTGTCAAGTTTCAAGAAGCTAGCACAAACTGTGTTTGATTTAGAGATCGAACTGCATCTGTCAATATAGGAGAAAACAGAGTGAAACCTAAAAATTCAAACTGTTACTGCAAACGAATGCTTCAACCTAGGATGACGAAACTTGGGCATCCAAGTTTCATTGGTGTACTGCTCATTACTTGAAAGTATCATGAAGGTCAGAAGAAAAAATATATGTTGTGATTTCAGGGGACTGTAGTTTTTTGGCAGCCTAACAAAGCCTTTCATTGAATGAGTTATTCTCCAGTCTCTGCTTAAGGCTACATCAAGACGAAACAAACCTTAGAGATAGAACATAGAACTACTGTATTGTGTCAAGTTTCAAGAAGCTAGCAGAAACCGTGTTTGATTTAGAGTTCTAACTGCATCTGTCAATATAGAAAAAAATAGAGTGGAAACTAAAAATTCAAACTGTTACTGCAAACGAATGCTTCAACCTAGGAGAACGAAACTTGGGCATCCAAGTTTGATTGGTGTACTACTCATTACTTGAAAGTATCATGAAGGTCGGAAGAAAAAATATATGTTGTGATTTCAGGAGACTGTAGTTTTATGGCAACCTAACAATGCCTTTCATTGAATGAGTTATTCTCCAGTCTCTGCTTAAGGCTACATCAAGACGAAAAAAACCTTAGAGATAGAACGTAGAACTACTGTATTGTGTCAAGTTTTAAGAAGCTAGCACAAACCGTGTTTGATTTAGAGTTCGAACTGCATCTGTCAATATAGGAGAAAACAGAGTGAAACCTAAGAATTCAAACTGTTACTGCAAACGAATGCTTCAACCTAGAAGAACATAACTTGGGCATCCAAGTTTGATTGTTGTACTGCTCATTACTTGAAAGTATCATGAAGGTCGGAAGAAAAAATATATGTTGAGATTACAGGAGACTGTAGTTTTTGCAAACCTAACAACGCCTTTCATTGAATGAGTTATTCACCAGTCTTTGCTTAAGACTACATCAAGAGAAAACAAACATTAGAGATAGAACGTAGAACTACTGTATTGTGTCTAGTTTCAAGAAGCTAGCACAAACCGTGTTGATTTAGAGTTCGAACTGCATCTGTCAATATAGGAGAAAACAGAGTGAAACCTAAAAATTCAAACTGTTCCTGGAAACGAATGCTTCAATCTACGAGAACTAAACTTGGGCATCCAAGTGGGATTGGTGTACTGATCATTACGTGAATGTATCATGAAGGTTGGATGAAAAAATATATGTTGAGATTTCAGAAGACTCAAGTGTTTGGAAGTTTGGCAACCCCTTTCCATATAAGTGTTATTTGCAGTCCCTGCATTAGGCTACATCAAGAGGAAACAAAACTTAGAGATAGAACGTAGAACTACTGTATTGTGTCAAGTTTCAAGAAGCTAGCACAAACTGTGTTTGATTTAGAGTTCGAACTGCATCTATCAATATAGGAGAAAACAGAGTGAAACCTAAAATTTCAAACTGTTATTGCAACCGAATGCTTCAACCTAGGAGAACGAAACTTGGGCATCCAAGTTTGACTGGTGTACTGCTCATTACTTGAAAGTATCATGAAGGTCGGAAGAAAAAATATATGTTGTGATTTCAGGAAACTGTAGTATTTGGCAGCCTAACAACGCCTTCCATTGAATGAGTTATTCTCCAGTCTCTGCTTAAGGCTACATCAAGAGGAAACAAACCTTAGAGATAGAACATAGAACTATTGTATTGTGTCAAGTTTCAAGAAGCTAGCACAAACCGTGTTTGATTTAGAGTTCGAACTGAATCTGTCAATATAGGAGAAAACAGAGTGAAAAATAAAAATTCAACCTGTTACTGCAAACGAATGCTTCAAAATAGGAGAAGGAAACTTGGGCATCCAAGTTTGATTGGTGTACTGCTTATTACTTGAAAGTATCATGAAGGTCGGAAGAAAAAATATATGTTGTGATTTCAGGAGACTGTAGTTTTTTGGCAGCCTAACAACGCCTTTCATTGAATGAGTTATTCTCCAGTCTCTGCTTAAGGCTACATCAAGAGGAAACAAACCTTAGAGATAGAACGTAGAACTACTGTATTGTGTAAAGTTTCAAGAAGCTAGCAAAAACCGTGTTTGATTTAGAGTTCGAACTGCATCTGTCAATATAGGAGAAAACAGAGTGAAACCTAAAAATTCAAACTGTTACTGCAAACGAATGCTTCAACCTAGGAGAACAAAACTTGGGCATCCAAGTTTGATTGGTGTACTGCTCATTACTTGAAAGTATCATGAAGGTCGGAAGAAAAGATATATGTTGAGATTACAGGAGACTGTAGTTTTTGCCAACCTAACAACGCCTTTCATTGAATGTGTTATTCACCAGTCTTTGCTTAAGACTACATCAAGAGGAAACAAACCTTAGAGATAGAACGTAGAACTACTGTATTGTGTCAAATTTCAAGAAGCTAGCACAAACCGTGTTGATTTAGAGTTCGAACTGCATCTGTCAATATAGGAGAAAACAGTGTAACCTAAAAATTCAAACTGTTACTGCAAACGAATGCTTCAACCTAAAGAACGAAACTAGGGCATCCAAGTTTGATTGGTGGACTGCTCATTACTTGAAAGTATCATGAAGGTCGGAAGAAAAAATATATGTTGTGATTACAGGAGACTGTAGTTTTTTGGCAACCTAACAACGCATTTCATTGAAGGAGATATTCGCCATTCTTTGCTTAAGGCTACATCAAGAGGAAACAAACCTTAGAGATAGAATGTAGAACTACTGTATTGTGTCAAGTTTCAAGAAGCTAGCACAAACCGTGTTTTTTAGAGTTCGAACTGCATCTGTCAATATAGGAGAAAACAGAGTGAAACCTAAAAATTCAAACTGTTCCTGGAAACGAATGCATCAATCTAGGAGAACTAAACTTGGGCATCCAAGTGGGATTGGTGTACTGATCATTACGTGAATGTATCATGAAGATTGGATGAAAAAATATATGTTGAGATTTCAGGAGACTCTAGTGATTGGAAGTTTGGCAACCCCTTTCCATATAAGTGTTATTCGCAGTCCCTGCATTAGGCTACATCAAGAGGAAACAAAACTTAGAGATAGAACGTAGAACTACTGTATTCTGTCTAGTTTCAAGAAGCTAGCACAAACTGTGTTTGATTTAGAGTTCGAACTGCATCTGTCAATATAGGAGAAAACAGAGTGAAACCTAAAAATTCAAACTGTTACTGCAAACGAATGCTTCAACCTAGGAGAATGAAACTTGGGCATCCAAGATTGATTGGTGTACTGCTCATAACTTGAAAGTATCATTAAGGTCGGAAGAAAAAATATATGTTGTGATTTCAGGAGACTATAGTTTTTTGGCAGCCTAACAACGCCTTTCATTGAATGAGTTATTCTCCAGTCTCTGCTTAAGGCTACATCAAGAGGAAACAAACCTTAGAGATAGAACGTAGAACTACTGTATTGTGTCAAGTTTCAAGAAGCTAGCACAAACCGTGTTTGATTTAGAGTTCGAAGTGCATCTGTCAATATAGGAGAAAACAGAGTGAAACCTAAAAATTCAAACTGTTACTGCAAACGAATGCTTCATCCTAGGATGACGAAACTTGAGCATCCAAGTTTGATTGGTGTACTGCTCATTACTTGAAAGTATCATGAAGGTCGGAAGAAAAAATATATGTTGTGATTTCAGGAGACTGTAGATTTTTGGCAGCCTAACAAAGCCTTTCATTGAATGAGTTATTCTCCAGTCTCTGCTTAAGGCTACATCAAGACGAAACAAACCTTAGAGATAGAACATAGAACTACTGTATTGTGTCAAGTTTCAAGAAGCTAGCAGAAACCGTGTTTGATTTAGAGTTCTAACTGCATCTGTCAATATAGAAAAAAATAGAGTGGAACCTAAAAATTCAAACTGTTACTGCAAACGAATGCTTCAACCTAGGAGAACGAAACTTGGGCATCCAAGTTTGATTGGTGTACTGCTTATTACTTGAAAGTATCATGAAGGTCGGAAGAAAAAATATATGTTGTGATTTCAGGAGACTGTAGTTTTTGGCAGCCTAACAACGCCTTTCATTGAATGAGTTATTCTCCAGTCTCTGCTTAAGGCTACATCAAGAGGAAACAAACCTTAGAGATAGAACGTAGAACTACTGTATTGTGTAAAGTTTCAAGAAGCTAGCAAAAACCGTGTTTGATTTAGAGTTCGAACTGCATCTGTCAATATAGGAGAAAACAGAGTGAAACCTAAAAATTCAAACTGTTACTGCAAACGAATGCTTCAACCTAGGAGAACAAAACTTGGGCATCCAAGTTTGATTGGTGTACTGCTCATTACTTGAAAGTATCATGAAGGTCGGAAGAAAAGATATATGTTGAGATTACAGGAGACTGTAGTTTTTGCCAACCTAACAACGCCTTTCATTGAATGTGTTATTCACCAGTCTTTGCTTAAGACTACATCAAGAGGAAACAAACCTTAGAGATAGAACGTAGAACTACTGTATTGTGTCAAATTTCAAGAAGCTAGCACAAACCGTGTTGATTTAGAGTTCGAACTGCATCTGTCAATATTGGAGAAAACAGTGTAACCTAAAAATTCAAACTGTTACTGCAAACGAATGCTTCAACCTAAAGAACGAAACTAGGGCATCCAAGTTTGATTGGTGGACTGCTCATTACTTGAAAGTATCATGAAGGTCGGAAAAAAAAATATATGTTGTGATTACAGGAGACTGTAGTTTTTTGGCAACCTAACAACGCATTTCATTGAAGGAGATATTCGCCATTCTTTGCTTAAGGCTACATCAAGAGGAAACAAACCTTAGAGATAGAATGTAGAACTACTGTATTGTGTCAAGTTTCAAGAAGCTAGCACAAACCGTGTTTTTTAGAGTTCGAACTGCATCTGTCAATATAGGAGAAAACAGAGTGAAACCTAAAAATTCAAACTGTTCCTGGAAACGAATGCATCAATCTAGGAGAACTAAACTTGGGCATCCAAGTGGGATTGGTGTACTGATCATTACGTGAATGTATCATGAAGATTGGATGAAAAAATATATGTTGAGATTTCAGGAGACTCTAGTGATTGGAAGTTTGGCAACCCCTTTCCATATAAGTGTTATTCGCAGTCCCTGCATTAGGCTACATCAAGAGGAAACAAAACTTAGAGATAGAACGTAGAACTACTGTATTGTGTCTAGTTTCAAGAAGCTAGCACAAACTGTGTTTGATTTAGAGTTCGAACTGCATCTGTCAATATAGGAGAAAACAGAGTGAAACCTAAAAATTCAAACTGTTACTGCAAACGAATGCTTCAACCTAGGAGAATGAAACTTGGGCATCCAAGATTGATTGGTGTACTGCTCATAACTTGAAAGTATCATTAAGGTCGGAAGAAAATATATATGTTGTGATTTCAGGAGACTATAGTTTTTTGGCAGCCTAACAACGCCTTTCATTGAATGAGTTATTCTCCAGTCTCTGCTTAAGGCTACATCAAGACGAAACAAACCTTAGAGATAGAACATAGAACTACTGTATTGTGTCAAGTTTCAAGAAGCTAGCAGAAACCGTGTTTGATTTAGAGTTCTAACTGCATCTGTCAATATAGAAAAAAATAGAGTGGAACCTAAAAATTCAAACTGTTACTGCAAACGAATGCTTCAACCTAGGAGAATGAAACTTGGGCATCCAAGTTTGATTGGTGTACTGCTCATTACTTGAAAGTATCATGAAGGTCGGAAGAAAAAATATATGTTGTGATTTCAGGAGACTGTAGTTTTATGGCAACCTAACAATGCCTTTCATTAAATGAGTTATTCTCCAGTCTCTGCTTAAGGCTACATCAAGACGAAACAAACCTTAGAAATAGAACGTAGAACTACTGTATTGTGTCAAGTTTCAAGAAGCTAGCACAAACCGTGTTTGATTTAGAGTTCGAACTGCATCTGTCAATATAGGAGAAAACAGAGTGAAACCTAAAAATTCAAACTGTTACTGCAAACGAATGCTTCAACCTAGAAGAACAAAACTTGGGCAACCAAGTTTGATTGGTGTACTGCTCATTACTTGAAAGTATCCTGAAGGTCGGAAGAAAAAATATATGTTGAGATTACAGGAGACTGTAGTTTTTGCAAACTTAACAACGCCTTTCATTGAATGAGTTATTCGCCAGACTTTGCTTAAGGCTACATCAAGAGGAAACAAACCTCAGAGATAGATCGTAGAACTACTGTATTGTGTCAAGTTTCAAGAAGCTAGCACAAACCGTGTTGATTTAGAGTTTGAAATGCATCTGTCAATATAGGAGAAAAGAGAGTGAAACCTAAAAATTCAAACTGTTACTGCAAACGAATGCTTCAACCTAGAAGAACGAAACTAGGGCATCCAAGTTTGATTGGTGTACTGCTCATTACTTGAAAGTATCATGAACGTCGGAAGAAAAAATATATGTTGAGAATACAGGAGACTGTAGTTTTTTGGCAACCTAACAACGCATTTCATTGAATGAGTTATTCGCCAGTCTTTGCTTAAGGCTACATCAAGAGGAAACAAACCTTAGAGATAGAACGTAGAACTACTGTATTGTGTCAAGATTCAAGAAGCTAGCACAAACTGTGTTTGATTTAGAGTTCGAACTGCATCTGTCAATATAGGAGAAAACAGAGTGAAACCTAAAAATTCAAACTGTTACTGCAAACGAATGCTTCAAC
>NW_027515447.1:0-79045 GCF_048772815.1 Callospermophilus lateralis
TTTCCAGCAGTCTGGTCTTGTGATCTGGGTGATCTTGTGATCAGGGTCATCTCACTTTGGAACTCCAAATTGTTAGACCAGGATGCAAGAAAAGACCACTGACTCTAATTGAAATCAAATTAAGGCAAGCTTATTATTTCAACCGGCCAGGCTGCCCCTCCCTTCCAAAAAGACGGGAACAAGACAGCAACCCCACCTTTCCTATAGCCCAGCTATGTAGCCCAGAAAGATACACAAAAGGGGGGTTACAGATAAGAGAACTTTGACAAGCATCACACTAATGGTATTTTACATTTTTTTTTTTGCTGGCCCTAACATCAGAATTTATGAGGACCATTAGAGCCTCAGAGACTAGTTGTCTGGCCAGGGAAAGAAAATATTTATGAGGTATCACTAAAGTTTTAGAGAGTGCTGCTATCTTGTCAGAGATCCAGGCATGGGTGAGTTCAAGGCACTGGTAAGCATTCCAAGCAGGTTCAGAATTTGCACTAATTTATAGTAAAGCCAAAATTATCTTTTCATGGCTTTGTGGCAAGATGGCTTCCAATTTTAATAAAAGATCAGATTGGATCTATCAACACTGTCCCTTACTTTTGGAAACTCCCCTACCACCTCCAAGGTTGTGAACTCCTGAGGATTTTGCATTCCTGATATGTATTCACAGATTTTCTAACTCTTCTCCTCTAATTGTGCCTTACTTGGGGCAGAAGTAATGTGAAGGCATTGTTCTGGATGAGAGTGGGAAGAATTTTGTTTTGCAAATATTTGCATACACATTGGATTCATTATCTAATTTTCCATTTGAAATACTGAATCCCTGACACTGACCAATAGCTGACTAGTTTCTGACTACTAAACCATTATGATGGACAAAAATAACCCAAACAGAATAGAAATACAAGCAGTTCAGAGGAGGAATGGTGTATAGTTGGACTTGTCTTTTGCATGATAAAGGGTTGGTGTTTTAAATCTAGTAAATTTTCTGTTGAAATAGTTCTCCATGTGTTTTAAAGTAAACGAATATGTGAATTCCTGTCTCCATTTCTCTGAAGCCTATTCAGCACATGTAATTTTATATGCACATATAGAATTCTACCTGGTATCACACATACATACTTTTGAGGTGACTGACTAGAAAGATACAAATTTTGAGAAGAGATAACACCTCCAAAATACTTTTGGAACTGAAAATTCAAACTATGGGTGAGCTTCCCAGTTGAAAAACATTATACATAAATCCATGTTTACTAAAATAAATACTTTTGCATTTGTTGATGATATATATTTAATGATGAATTTTGATTGGCATATATATTGCTACTTTTTAATGTCTGTGTTTATATACATATATATATATACATATGTGTATATATATATATATATATATATATATATATATATATATATATATACACATATATATATGTATACACACTCACCAGATTTTTCAAAATATGAAATATATGTGTGTTATATTCACTCCCTGAATTCATTCATGCTCATGTATGTGGATTTATAATCAACTTTTCACAAGATTATTCTCAGAAATATTCATCCACCTGAAATACATATTTGTTTCCTTGTACTGAAAACTAACTTCAGTGAATGTTGCATACAAATCCTAATATTTCTACAGTAACTGACCCACTTTAACATCATTGCCTGTAGATTCCTATGGGACATGATGTGTATTTTGACGTTCATTTTTTTACAACACTGGTACATTATTATTTCTTCAGTTTACGCACATCATAGGATATATATTTCATCCACAAGTTCACAAATTTATAGGCATTTATTTCACTTTCAATCACTTCCTGCTTCAGTACACATGTATTCCTCCAGGTTTCTTGACTGGTCTTTTCATGAGACTTCTTTCCAAACACATTATTTTTGGTTTCCATAATCACTTTTGAAACAAAGCTCACACACTCTTCATGATAAACCATAAACCTAATATTAAAATTAGATGTATAACCGATTGGAATGAATGATTGTTTATCAATATAAAATTTCCTGTATATTTTCAGATATCAATTTAATCAATTATTTAAAATGGAATCAGTTATATTATTTATTCACAGTATCATCTATTCACGCATTATCTCTATATTCATAGACAATAGACACAGGGTACACCTCATTGAACCCCAATACTAATTCATACGTCTTCAAAATATTGCTCCAAGAAATGGGGGAAGAAATACCCATGTCACCTGATCTACATATACATTTTATCACAGTAATATTCAGGACACAAAAAACAAAGGTCACACTTATGATTGTACCAAACCTAAACGGAATGTGAACATAGATTACAAAAAACATCCATGTCCAGTTTGCCTAATGCTCTCAAATGAAAATTCTATTGGGGACTACTTATTTGTTTCTACATAAAATTATATATTTAACCTGAAGCCTGTTGAAAATGTCTAATCCTATCAATCACCTTATCATTTGCCTGATTTCCTAATGTCTCTATTGATATCTGCTTTCCTACATATTTTCCCCAGTTCATCATCGTGACTGACTCTTCACATGTGCTCACATTTACATTCACTCTCTGCCCGAATCCCTATTGCTAAAGAACTTTTTGTCCAAATCCTATTCTCACTCTTCTTTCTAAACCTACCAACTCTCTTTCTAATAATACTGACTGTCCCTTTTTGACTAGAAGTTCTCATCCACATTCCACCATCCAAGGTTTAAGGTCCTATGCCATTCTACATCAATTTATCTGAGGCATCTCTGCAGAACATTATTCAAAGCTAAATATCCCAATCAAGGGCCCAATGCCCTTCTGGGCTTCAAATCTTACCTAGATTTCTGTTTCCTTTCTTATATTTCACTTATACATTCTTGTAAATATTGCAGGTTCTCAATACCATTATTCATCCCGCAGAATGATTCCTAACCCAAATTGAGCCTTTTATTAACCCTAACCATACACTGTTCCCTTCCTAGTTGAACAACATTATACATAAATCCATGTTCAGTAAAATGAATATTTTTGAATCTGTGGATGATATATATTTCATGATGAATTTCGATTTTCATATATATTGCTACCTTTAATGTCTGTGTGTGTGTGTGTGTGTGTGTGTGTATACAGTCTCCAGATTTTTCAAATTTTGAAATATATGTGTCTTATTATACACTCCCTAAATGCATTCATATTCATATATGTGGATTTATAATCAACTTTTCACAAGATTATTCTCCGAAATATTCATCCACCTGAAATACATATTTGTTTCCTAGTACTGAAAACTATCTTCAGTAAATGGTGCATACAAATCCTAATATTTCTACAGTAACTGACCCAGTTTCACATCAATGCAAGTAGATTCCTATGGGACATGATGTGTATTTTGGCGTTCATTTTTATTCAACACTGGTACTTTACTATTTCTTCATTTTATGCACATCATAGCATATATATTTCATCCAAAATTTATCAAATTGATAGGCATTTGTTTCACTTTCAATCACATCCTGATTCAGAACACATGTATTCCTCCATGTTTCTTGACTGCTCTTTTCATGAGACTTCCTTCCAAACACATTATTTTCAATTTCCATTGTCACTTTTGAAGAAAACTCATACACCCGTCATGATAAACTGAAACCCTAATATTACCATTATATGTATAATTGGTTGGAATAAATGATTGTATATCAATATAAGATTTCCTATATATTTTCAGATATCAATTCAATCCATTATTTAAAGTGTAACCAGTTATATTATTTATTCACAGTATGGTCTCTTCATGCATTATCTCTATATACATAGACACAGTGTACACCTCTTTGTACCCCCAATACTAATTATATGTCTTCAAAATATTGCTCCCAGAAATGGTGGAAGACATACTCATGACACCTGATATACATATACATTTTATCACAGTTATATTCGGGACAAAAAATGCAAAGTTCGCACTTATGATTGTACCAAAGCCAAAATGGAACGTGAACATGAATTACTAAAAATATCCATGTGCAATTTGCCTAATGTTCTCAAATGTCAATCCTATTGGTGACGTCATTTTTGTTTCTTCCTAAGGTTATATATTCAAACTCAAGCCTGTTGAAAATGTCTAATCAAATTACTCACTTTATACTTTGTCTCATTTTGTAATGTCTTTATTGATATCTGCTTTCCTACATATTTTCCCCAGCTCATCATTGTGACTCATTCTTCACATGTGCTGACATTGACATTCACTCTCTAAATGAAACCCTATTGCTAAAAAAATTTGGGTCTGAATCCTATACTCACGCTTTTTTCTAAACCTACTTACTATATTCCTAATCCTACCTACTGTCTCTTTTTGACTGGATGTTCTCTTCGATATTCGATCATCCAAGGAACAAGGTCCTATGCCATTTTATATCGATTTATCTGAGGCATGTGTGCAGAACATAATGCAAAACTAAGTATCCCAATAAAGGGCCCAATGCCCTTCCGAGCTCCAAATCTTACCAGGAATCCTGTTTTCATACTTATATTTCACCTATATATTCTTGTAAATATCGCAGGTTCCCAATACCATTATTCATCATGCAGAATGATTCCTAACTCAAATCAAACATGTTATTAACCCTAAACATACACTGTTCCCTCAATCTAACATTACAGAAGAGCAGGAACAGTGTTGGTCTTACAATACAGGAATGTAGGGGATCTTCCAACTGCTAAGAACCTCAAAGTTCCATGCAGAAATAATCTCTGGAGAAGATGTATGCAGCTATGAAGTTCACAGAGTTGGTCAAGGAGACCAGATCTGAGACAAGACAGTCCAATTCGGGAGAACATAGTATTGCCCACCAGTCAGAGAACACTCTGGATAGTCACAGAAATCCTTCGGGGAAGGAGGTGCCTTTGTGGATGTGGGTGTGTGTTTGTGGTTTTGTCTCATGTTCTGAGAATAGGTAGGAAAGGCGGTTTGTTTGGTTTGGTGTGAACTGTTTCTGATAAGTCATTTGACAAGGCGAGTGTTTCTATTTCTGTGTATCCCACTGTGTCTGTGGTTGTAGAAATTAGAAAAGAGAATGCATCAATGGATGTTTCCTGTCTAGGAGAAAGCTTCCCAGGATTCATCGTGCCCAACTGATGAATGGACTGTGGCTTGACTTATGGATGGGCAACACCTACTACCTTCCTAAGTTCCTGTTTTCTTCCTGAATTCTGGTCACTTTCCAGAATAGGCTCATGGTTTTGTGTATCAGATATGTACAACCTCCAAGATCTGTGATATGGCCATTTACTGGACAGCTGAAGGGAATGGTGAGCATCTCAGAAAACTCAGATATCAGTGTTACCAGGAAAGTCTCAGTGGAGAAACACTGCTATGGGCCTTTTGCTTGCCTATTGTTATGTTGCCTGAATGTCAGGAAGGTCTTTGCCTCAGGCCACCCCTTTGTAAAGCCTGAAGAAAAGAGTTTTCAAATGGAAATGAGTGGACATCACCTGTTACTCTTTGCTTAATTGCATTGGAAAGGGATGTGTTTGAATCAGCATTTTGGCCTTGTGTGAGGCTGTGGCTTAGATTCTCAGCACTTGATGAATCTAAAGAAAGATCCCTTGTGTGCATCCAAAACCAAAATTGCCAAAAGAGCACTCTTTGTGAGTGAAGTCTAACCAACTCCACTAACCAACTCACAGTGAAAGTAAATAACTTTTGAAGTTGAGGGGACCCCAGTAAACTTTGAAGTAGACACACGGGCAATACACTCAGCCCTTAAGGCCCCATTGGGTCCTCTATCAAATAAATGGTCTCTAGTTCAAGGGGCTAATGGCAGTAAATGTCGGGCATGGAAAACAAAGAGGACCATGGACCTGGGAAAGGAAAAATCCATCACTCCTTCCTTGTAATCCCAGAATGCCTGGCCCCATTGATGGGTAGAGATCTGCTCACCAAGCTCTGGGCCATAATAACTTTTAACCCTGAAGGCCCCCAAGTGGAATTTCTAAATCCTTTGGTAAAAACTCCTATAGTCATGACTCTAACAAAGTCAGTAGAAAATGTGCATCAACTCACTCACCTTAGTTCAAAGAAACTGTATTCTTTACTGAAGGATCAAGAACAGAGTTTTCTACTAACGGACTCACACCAGAAGGAAATAACTGAATGGGTATCAAAAGACTCTCGGGTCCATCAATTGGTTAATGCTTACCCTTTTTAGCTTCCTGCAGGAAAGCACCTTCGAGGAACCAGACCAGGAAAATTCTCAGAAGTGGACTTTACTGAAATTAAGTCAGCAAGGTATGGACTTAAATATCTCCTAGTTTGTAGATACATTTTCAGGATGTATTGAAACCTTCTCAACAAAAAAAAAAAAAAAAAAAAAAAGAAAAAAAAGAAAAAAAAACATGGCGCAAATGGTGGTCGAGATGATCCTGAAAGATATTTTTCCAAGATACGGCCTGCCTAAGGTAATAGGGTCTGATAATGGACTGGTGTTCATGGCCCAGGTAAGTCATGGGTTAACCAGTACCCTGGTGATTAATTGGTAGTTACATTATGCTTATAGATCCCAGAGCTCAGGACAGGTACAAAAAATAAATAGAACCATTAAAGAGACCTTAATGAAATTAAGCGTAGAGACCAGCATAAAAGATTGGACTATACTCCTGCCTTATGCACTGTTTCATGTAAGAATAACTCCCTCTGTTTCTTTGTGTAACCTCTCCCCCTGTGAAATTCTCTATGTTGCCCCTCCTCCAGTAAGGGACCTAACCTCAACTCAAAAAACTAAGGATCCCTTCCACACCCCCTTGCTTGACAGACTTAAAGCTCTTGAAAGAACTCAGCAATACCTGTTAAAACAGTGGCCACGGCCTACCAACCTGGGGACGAGGGGACTCCACATCGATATCAAGTAAGAGACTTCATCTATATTAGACGACATCAGGTGTCATCCCTGGAACCTCACTGGAAAGGAACATATCACGTGCTATTTATAACACCTACAGCAGTAAATGTAGACGGAATCCCTTCCTGTACCCATGCTTCCCATCTCAAGCCTGTGCCATGTCCATATTCTTTCTGGAAACTGGAAATGACTGGTAACCCTTTCAAATTGCGTATTTGGCATGTGGATAAGGCTATAGACTCTCCCCTTGGCCACCACTAGTCCTAATCCTCATCAGCCCATTCATCAGTGATGGCTGATCACAAATCCTCATAGAAAAGAAGAACAGTCTATCTCGCTTACAGCCCACATAGGGACCTGTTGGCCATCTCAACACCCAGACCTTGGTCAGCTGCCTATAGGTTTTTCCTATTAGGATATCCCTGATAAAGCAGATCCCACTAAAATTCCATTAAATCCCTTCCATATCATAGATAATGGAAACAAACATTATGGATGTAGGGACACATGAGGCAGATGCAGGTTGGAAGCCTAGATTACTATGTTTGCCCGGAAGACTATCAAAGCCACAAACAGCCACAGCTTTGTGGGGGAAAAGCCGACTTCTTCTGTAAGTCATGGGGATGTTAGCATACAGGGACTGCCTGGTGGAACCGAAACTCATCATCAAATTCAATACACAGAATTGGCCATATTACCAATTAGACAATCATAACCGATGACCCCCAGAGGGGTCTCTAGATCCTCAAATTCTGCGTGACCTTTTTAACTTCTGCAAGTGCTCAAAAGGGTGAAAGGAGATTCCCCTATGTGGAGGACTTTTTTCTCCTTGGCTCGCATCCTGAACTATACTTCTCCAATAGATGCTCACCATCAGCCTTCTGCTCCAGACTCTCTGCTGGCACTTGCACCTGAGCAACCTGATTTCTCCCCTCCAATTACTAGATCAAAAATCAAAACCTCTGCCGGTTCTCAGACAATTGCCTCCTTGCTGAGGTATCCGGTACTCAGGTACCCCTCCACACACTCACTCCTCTCTTCTCCTGTCAGAGCCCGCACCAGGTCCCATCAGGTCCTCTAAACAGCTAACCCAAAGCTCAAACCAGCTGAGGAGATCACTCAGACCCCTATCCAAGATGTAATGAAAATGGCCTTTAAAGATGCTTTGTCATCACTGAAAACAGGTGACTATGAATTTAAAATCCCTCACAGGCTTTTTGGGATACTCACTCCCATCATCCCCTCTGCTCTACCTGTTTTACTGCTCAAGTTTTTGTTGCTAGGAAAATCTCAAACCCCTTTCCCAATATTCTTTTACATCTCTCCTTCCTCATTCTCAGATCCATGGAGCTGCTCTCAGCCTTGCCTTCCATGTCTTCCCCCTCTGTACCAGGCCCACAGAAAAATCTTAACTGACCTTCTCCAGAAGTCTTCACCGTGGCTGACTTTAGAACTTTCAGCAAAAGAGTCCCTAAAAAAGAGTTCACTGTAGATAACTTCCTCTTTTCGTGTTGCCCTGGTCTACTTGGCAACTGGCTTAAAAACAATCAGCACTTCTGAGCTAGACACACCCTTACTAGTTTTTCAAAAAATATGTGAACAAGGACTCTGACCTTGAGTTGGGCCTTCACAGAGATGGCTACATTTCTAAAATAAAGAAGTTACCAACTAGGCTCCATGGTAACAGCTGGCAGGGAAAAAAAAATCTCTCTCCCTTTCAGGTGTCCTTGAAATGTTAACTTGCCCAGAACAGAGGAAAAAAAATAAAAGATAGAAAAACAGCTTTTTGTGAACTTCTGCAGACTGTGAACTTCTGAGCCCCTTCCCTTACATGTTGGGTACAAATTCTGAAACTACCTAAACTTGGGGTTCAGGGGATTAATTAATTACAACAGAAGCAATGCCCTCTAAATCCGTTTGCAACCAAATTGGACTGTTTTCCTGTCTTCGGTGCTATCTTAGGTGCCTTGCCTTGTCCGTCCCTACAACAGAAAGATTCTATATACTTAAACATTGTTTATGTTTTCATGAAATGGTCAACAGATGTGATTAATTATGTAAAGTTGCAGATGTTTCCCAGAGTGCTCTATCTTGACGCAGGTCCATTTAAAGATCGAATAGGAGGGCATACAACCCAGTTCTGCTGGGAACCTGTATTTCTCACTTTAGCCATCCTATTAGGAATAGGAGTTGCTGCAGAAATGGGCAAAGGAACCACTGCCCTAGTCCAAAGGACACAACAAATGACCCAATTAGAAGCAGCAATAGACCAAAACTTAAAGATAATAAAACCTCCATCACAGCTTTACATTAATGTTTAACCTCTCTCTATGAAGCTGTTTTACAGAACAGGCGAGGGTTAAAACTTCCTCTTCATGAGAGAAGGGGGACTTTGTGGTGCATTGAGGGAAGAATGTTGTTTTTATGCCGGCCACACTAGAGTTGTAGAAGAATCTAGGAGTAAATTAAGAAAACGCCTTGAGGAGGGTCAACGAGAGAGAGAGGCCCAAAAAGGGTGGTTTGAGTCTTGGCTCACACAGTCCGTCTGGTTAACCATGCTTTCATCAGCCCTGGCTGGTCCATTAATAATCCTTATATTATTGTGAACTGTAGGACCCTTTTTGGCTCAATCATGTAGTTTCTCCAAGCACAAATTGGACAAGTTAAACTATGGTAATCAGACAACAATATACCACATGAGCAGACATAAAATGTAACACCCATCAATGATCACTTTTATGATTAAAAGTAACCAGAAGAAAAAGTGGGGAATGAAAGGTTAATAAAATAGGTACTTGTCAATTCTTGTTTTTCTGTATGCTTAACAAAACACTGTTGAAATCTTGAGAACTGTTTGCTAATCTTGTTCCCAGAATGTGCTGTCCCCAACTGCCAAACTGCAGAATGTACTCAGTCACCCGGTTGAAAGCAAACCGCCCACTCACCCTGACCCATCAATAAACTTTTATCCCTGCCTTCTCCAAGAAAAGTATATAAGCTCTGCTTAAGCTGTTCTCAGGGCTCTATTCAAGTGAACTCTGAGCCCTAGCATGCTGGACCCACAATAAAACCTTTTCTGTTGCATGAGACAGTCTCTTGGTGGTCTCTTCCTCTTATACTCACCCGACCATTACAATATTTCACCTCTATATTCTTAAAAATATCTCAGGCTCCCAATACCATTATTCATCCAGCAGAATGATTCCTAACACAAATCGAACATGTTATTAATCCTAACCATACCCTTTACCCTCAATCTAACTTTACAGAAGAGCAGACACAGAGTTGGTCTTACAATACAGGAATATAGGGGATCTTTCACCTGCTGAGAACCTCAAAGATCTATGCAGATATGATCTTTTGAGAAAATGTAGGCACCTATAATGTACCTGAGAGAGCAAAAGTCATCTTCCATGGCAAACAACCTGGCCAGGATGAAGGGTTGTGTCTGAATCAGCCTCTCTCTTCTTAATGTAGAGAAGATGGACCAAACAAGGCCTGTGTGGAGAGTTGTTTCCAGGTGCCTATGGTGGATGTAACATTCTAACTTGTGAAACTGTCACAGGTAGTAGGAGCAGCTTGCATCTCAAGGGACCCTTGGAAGCAACTGTTAGGACAAAGTGGTTGCCAAGGCAGTGACCCCATTCAGTTCCGGAAGGAAGTGACCTCACCGCACTTCCTTGGTGATGGAACTCTCTGAACTTGGGATCCTGGAAGCCAGGCACCCAGAGCCAGTCCCAGTCCCAGTCCCCTGTTCTCACTTGTTTGGATTTACCAAGGACAAAATCAGTCTTCCTTGGTACCTACCGATGTGAGGATGGCCAAATTCCAAGAGAGTTCTGAAGACGGGGCTTTCCTGGGAAAAAAGGTAGTTGCTCACTGCTGGCTCCTGACAACTTCACAGAGTTGGATAAGGAGAAGAGATCTGAGACAGGACATGCCATTTTTAGGGAGCATACTATGGCCCACCAGTCAGAGGACACTCCAGATAGTCTCATAATTACTTGGGTTAAGGCGGTGCCATTGTGGGTGTGGGTGTAGGTTTGTGGTTTTCCCTTGTTCTGAGAATAGGTAGGAAAGGCGGTTTGTTTGGATTTAGTGAACCTTTTCTAGTAAGTCCTTTGACAAGGTGAGTGTTTCTATGTCTGTTTATCCCACTGTGTCCATGGTTGTAGACATTAAAAAAGAGAATGCCTCAATGGATGTGTCCTGTCTATTAGAAAGCTTCCCAGCATTCACCCTGCCCAATTTATGAATGGACTGCAGCTTGCCTTATCAATGGGCTACACCTGATATCTTCCTAAGTTCATGTTTTCTTTCTGAATTCTGGAGACTCTCCAGAATAGGCTCATGGTTTTGTGTCCAAGTTATGTACCACCTTCAAGCTCTGTGACATGGCCATGTACTGGATAGCTGAAGGGAATGGCGAGCATCTCAGAAAACTCAGAAATCATTGGGACCAGGAAAGTCTCAGTGGAGAAACCCTGCTTTGGGCCTTATGCTTACCTATTGTTCTGTTGCCCTGAATGTCAGGAAGGTCTTTGCCTCAGGCCACACCTTTTGGAAGCCTGAAGAGATTAGTTTTCAAATGGAAATGAATGGGCATCACCTGTGGCACTTTGCTTAATTGCTTTGAAAAGGATGTGTCTTATTCAGACTCTTGGCCCTGTGTGAGGTGGTGGCTTAGAGTTCAGCCCCTGATGGATCTAAAGAAAGATTCCATGTGTACGTCCAAAACCAAAATGGCCAAAGAGCAGTCCTTGTGGATGAAGTCTCTCTCGCCTTCCTCTGTAAGTTTGCTGACCTCTATCAAGTGAGAATAGGCATCCTTTGGGTCAAATAAGTTCCTCAAAGCCCTGCAGATGCTAGCCCATAGGTGCTTAGGTTTTCTCATGACTTCAATTCACATAGAGAATCTAAATCCCTTAGTCAGTAGGCCTCAAATTGGAGAAGCGGAGCAGTATTAATGGCAGGCCTATTTGATCACTCCTGGTTCACAGGAAGGGTGTACAGTCCACCCTGACTTTAGGCAAATAAGATGCAAGGGAGATTTTTTGGACATTGTCTTGGGGTGAGCCCCTCATGGAAACCGCCAGCCAGAAGTTATGATGAGTGTCTAAATGGAAGAAGATGAGGTCATGTGGGAGTGTCATGGTTTTAATTGTGGTCATTTGTGTGGCGGTTGGAAGAGATGACTGGGTCCACCTGGGCTTAAACTCTGGTGTGATTCCCCTTAGAGACTGAGTTCTGGAACTAACCTCATCGAAGAATTTCCATGAATTGTGTTGGGAAACTTAGGAGGCCACACATGAGATTCACCCTTGGAAACCGAGATCTAGGCCCAGGGTGGCTTTCCAGAGAGCACTGGGAATCTCAGCCAGGATATCACATGATTTTATTCTGTACGACTTAGCAGCCATAGTTGAGAGTAAAAACACACATGGACCTCATATTGTAGACCTCAATGCACATTGCTTCATTTGTCCTTTTGGCTACTCTTTGGGAAGACTTGCCTCTGAGAGTTCTCCAAACCTTTTATTGAAATGAGCATCCTCATCATTTAATTGTTCCTGAATGAATTGAAACCCACATTGCCTCCAACTTCATCCTTGAAAAATGGCTAGATAAATACCATGAATTTTTTTTTTTAATTTTCATGAACAGGTGGCACTGGAGGACCTTTGGATATCCTGTTGATGATTATGAGTATACCAGACAGTGCCTTGTTTGACTGGGTTTCAAGAAAATGATGTAGATCAGAGATGCCAGTAATTTGGAGCCTGCTGAATAGTGTGCTTATAGCCGTGGTGGGCAGCTGTGTGATGGAATATCTGTGGTGGGGCCATGTAGATCTGCCATTGGCTTCCAAATGGCTTGTGGCTGACATGGTGCAGCCAGCAGACCCTTATATGTAAAGGCATCTGGTTATATGGAGAGGTTTCAGGGCAATGTTCAGAATCAGGTTGCTATGGTAAAGGAGCAAGCTATGAAGGATAGAACCTTGGTTGGTGCATTCTCCGGCTGACCCTGACCCACCACACATGACAGAACTCCCTCCAGCCCTATGTTTCAGTTCAACTCCTTTTATTTTGTGAAGCAAATACCAAACTACCAGTGCAGCAGCAAGAAACACCACAAAATGTGGAGGATGACCAAATGACTTCACAGTCCACACGGGGAGACACTTAGCCCCCAGTGGCCACAGTTTACCTACAAAGATTGAATTCAGCACTGCTGCATCATGTTCATTGGAAAATATTAAACCATGTACTTCAGGTCACATAGATGCAGACCCACTTTGATGGTCTCACTACAAAGGAAGCTAAAGCTCCTGAAAACATCATATATTTCAAGTGCCCAAACTCAGAGGTAGTTTCTCAAAAAGTCTTTATGCCAGCACAGCTCCATGTTTGTGGAGTGTTTACCCTGTCCCTTACTTTTGGAAATTACTCTACCACCTCCCAGGTTGTAAACTTTTGAGCATATTCCATTTCAGATATTTATTCACAGATTTTCTAACTCTTCACCTCTAATGATGTATTACTTGGGGCGAGGGTAATGTCAAGGCATTGTTCTGGATGACAGTGAGAAAATTTTTGTGTAGCACATATTTGCATACACATTGGGTTTATTTTCCAATTTTCCATTTGAAATACTGAATACCTGACACTAACACCTAACCTACTAGACTCTGACTACTAATACTAATAAGATGAAGGAAAACAACCCAAACAGAATAGAATGACAAGCATTTCAGAGGATGCATGGTGTATAGTTGGACTTGCATTTTGCATTACATAAGGTAGGAGTTATACATCTAGTCAATTTTGTGTTGAAATAGATCTCCATGTGTTTTTTTTCAATTTTTAATTTAATTTAATTTTATTTTTTTAGTTGGTTGTTAAAAACATTACAAAGCTCTTGACATATCGTATTTCATACATTAGATTCAAGTGGGTTATGAACTCCCATTTTTGCCCCAAATACGGATTGCAGAATCACATCGGATATACATCCACATTTAAATAATGCCCTATTAGTAACTTTTGTATTCTGCTACCTTTCCTATCCTCTACTATCCCCCCTGCCCTCCCATCTTCTGTCTTTACCCCATCTACTGTAATTCATTTCTCTCCTTGTTTATTTTCCCATTCCCCTCACAACCTCTTATATGTAATTTTGTGTAACAATGAGGGTCTCCCTCCATTAGCACGAAATTTCCCTTTTCTCTCCCTTTCCCCCCAACTCATGTCTCTGTTTAATGTTAATCTTCTTCCTGCTCTTCCTCCCTGCTCTGTTCTTAGTTGCTCTCATTATATCAAATAAGACATTTGGTATTTTTTTAGGGATTGGCTAGCTTCACTAAGCATTATCTGCCCTAGTGCCATCCATTTCCCTGCAAATTCCATGATTTTGTCATTTTTTTTTTTAGTGCTGTGTATTACTCCATGGTGTATAAATGCCACATTTATTTTATTCATTCATCTATTGTAGGGCATCTGGGTTGGTTCCACAGTCTAGCAATTGTGAATAGTGCTGCTATGAACATCGATGTGGCAGTATCCCTGTAATACGCTCTTTTAAGGTCTTCAGGGAATAGTCCGAGAAGGGCAATAGCTGGGTCAAATGGTGGTTCAATTCCCAGCTTTCCTAGGATTCTCCATACTGCTTTCCAAATTGGCCGCACCAGTTTGCACTCCCACCAGCAATGTACAGGAGTACCCTTTTTCCCACATCCTCAGCAGCACTTGTTGTTGTTTGACTTCATAAAGGCTGCGAATCTTACTGGAGTGAGATGGTATCTTAGGGTGGTTTTGATTTGCATTTCTCTGACTGCTAGCGATGGTGAGCATTTTTTCATGTACTTACTGATTGATTGTATGTCCTCCTCTGAGAAGTGTCTGTTCAGGTCCTTGGCCCATTTGTTGATTGGGTTATTTGTTATCTTATTGTCTAATTTTTTGAGTTCTTTGTATACTCTGGATATTAGGGCTCTATCTGAAGTGTGATGAGTAAAAATTTGTTCCCATGATGTAGGCTCCTTATTTACCTCTCTTATTGTTTCTTTTGCTGAGAAAAAAACTTTTCAATTTAAGTAAGTCCCATTTGTTGATTCTTGTTATTAACTCTTGTGCTATGGGTGTCCTATTAAGGAATTTGGAGCCCGACCCCACAATATGTAGATTGGAGAAAACTTTTTTCTTTTCACACTTGCAGAGTCACTGATTTGATATCTAGCTTCTTGATCCAGTTTGAGTTAACTCTTGTGCATGGCGAGAGGAGGGGATTCAGTTCCATTTTGTTACATATGGATTTCCAGTTTACCCAAGACCATTTGTTGAAGATGCTATGCTTCCTCCATTGCATGCTTTTAGCTCCTTTATCAAATATAACTCAGTTGTAGCTTTGTGGATTAGTCTCTTGTGTCCTGTATTCTGTACCACTTGTCCACCTGCCTGTTTTGGTACCAGTGCCATGCTGTTTTTGTTACTATTGCTCTGTAATATAGTTTGAAATCTGGTATCACTATACCACCTGATTTACACTTCCTGCTTAGAATTGCTTTTGTATTTCTGGGTCTTTTATTTTTCCATTTGAATTTCATGATTGCTTTATCTATTTCTATAAGAAATGCCATTGGGATTTTGATTGGCATTGCATTAAACCTTTAGAGAACTTTTGGTAATATCACCATTTTGATGATGTTAGTTCTGCCTATCCATGTACAGGGTATATTTTTACATTTACTAAGATCTTCTTCTACTTCTCTTTCTAGGGTTCTATAGTTTTCATTGTATTAATCTTTCACCTCTTTTGTTAGGTTGATTCCCATGTGAGGATGATTTGAATGGACTGTTTTTCCTCATTTCCTTTTCAGAAGTTTTGCCACTGGTATACAGAAAGGCCTTCGATTTATGCGTGTTGATTTTATATTCTGCCACATTGCTGAATCCATTTATTAGTTCTGGTAGTTTTTTTTCTGTAGACCCTTTTGGGTCTTCTATGTATAGAATCATGTCACCAGCAAATAGTAATAATTTACGTTCTTCTTTTCCTATGTTCATGCCTTTGATTTCTTTCGTCTGTCTAATTACTCTGGCCAGTGTTTCGAGAACTATATTGAATTGAAGTGGGGATAGAGGGCATCTCTGTCTTGTTCCAGATTTTAGAGGGAATGCCTTCAATTTTTCTCCATTCAGAATGATGCTAGCCTGAGGCTTAGCATAGATAGCTTTTACAATGTCGAGGTAAATTTCCGTTATCCCTAGTTTTATTAATGTTTTGAACATAAAGGGATGCTGTACTTTGTCGTCTGCTTTTTTTGCATCTATCGAGATGATCATATGGTTCTTATCTTTAAGTCTATTAATGTGGTGAATAACATGTATTGATTTCTGTATATTGAAACATCCTTGCATCCCAGGGATAAATCCTACTTGATAATGGTGCAAAATTTTTTGATGTGCCTTTGTATTCGATTCGCCAGAATTTTATTGAGGACTTTTGCATCAAGCTTCATCAGATATATTGGTCTGTAGTTTTCTTTCTTTGAGGTGCCTTTGTCTGGTTTCAGTATCAGGGTGATTTTGGCCTCATAGAATGAATTTGGCAGAGCTCCCTCTTTTTCTGTTTCCTGAAATTACTTGAAATGTATTGGTATTAATTCTTCTTTAAAGGTTTTGCAAAATTCCGCTGTATACGCATCTGGTCCTGGGCTTTTCTTGGTTGGTCGTCTTATGCTTGCTTCTTCTAAATCATCCATTGATATTGGTATGTTTAAATTGTGTGTATCCTCTTGACTCAGTCTGGGCAAATCATATGACTTAAGAAATTTACCGATGTCTTCACTATTTTCTATTTTATTGGAATATAGGTTTTCAAAATAATTTCTAATTGTCTTCTGTATTTCTGTAGCATCTGTTGTGATAATGCCTTTTTCATCCTCTATGTTAGTAATTTGAGTTCTCTCTATTCTTCTCTTCGTTAGCATGGCTAAGGGTCTGTTGATCTTATTTATTTTTTCGAATAACCAACTTTTATTTTTGTTAGTTTTTTTCAATAATTTCTTTTGTTTCAATTTCATTAATTTCCGCTCTGATTTTAATTATTTCTTGCCTTCTGCTACACTTGCTGTTGTTTTGCTCTTCCTTTTCTAGGGCTTTGAGATGAAGTATGAGCTCATTTATTTGTTGGTTTTTGCTTTTGTTGAGGAATGACCACCAGGCAATGAATTAACCTCTTAAAATTGCGTTCATTGTGTCCCATAGATTCCGATACGTTGTGTCTGTATTTTCATTTATCTCTAAGAATTTTTTGATTCCCTCCTTTATGTCTTCTGTAACCCATGGATCAGTCATTAACATATTGTTCATTTTCCATGTGATGTAGGATTTTTTCTTCCTTCTTTTATCATTGATTTCCAGTTTCATTCCATTATGATCAGATAAAATGCATGGTATTATCTCCATCCCTTTATATTTACTGAGGGTTGCCCTATGGCATAATATATGGTCTATTTTTGAGAAGGATCTATGTGCTGCTGAGAAAAAAGTATATCCACTTGATGATGGTTGATATATTCTATATATGTCAGTTAAGTCTAGGTTATTGATTGTGATATTGAGTTCTATAGTTTCTTTATTCATCTTTTGTTTGGAGGATCTGTCCAATGCTGAGAGACGTGTGTTGATGTCACCCATAATAATTATGGTGTGCTCTATTTGATTATTGAACTTGAAAAGAATTGGTTTTATGAATGTTGCAACACCATTATTTGGTGCATAAATATTTTAATTGTTTTGTCTTGTTGGTGAATGGTTCCTCTCATCAGTATATAATGTCCTTCCTTATTCCTTTTGATTAACTTAGTCTTGAAGTCGATTTTATTCGATATGAGGATGGCCACCCCTGCTTGCTTACGAGAACCATGTGCATGGTATAAATTTTCCCAACCTTTCACCTTCAGCCTGTGTATGTCTTTTCCATTCAGATGTGTCTCCTGGAGGCAACATATTGTTGGATTTGTTTTTTAATCCAAGTTACCAGCCTATGTCGCTTTATTGGAGATTTTAAGCCATAAATGATTAGTGCTACTATTGATGTATTGTTTGTACTGCCAGCCATGTTTGATTATTTATCTTTGTTTTTTAATTAGTTTGTTTCTCCATGATTAGCTTTCCCCCTGCCCTCTGTCAGTACCCAGGCATTTCCCACTGATGGTTTTTGTTGTTGTTGTTCATTTTTTCCTTGTGTAGTGTTTTGCTCAAGAAGCTTTGCAATGCTGGCTTTCTGGCTGCAAATTCTTTCAGCTTTTGTTTATCATGAAAGATTTTTATTTCGTTGTCGTACCTGAAGGTTAATTTTGCTGGATACAGAATTCTTGGTTGGCATCCATTGTCTTTCAGTGTTCGAAATACGTTGTTCCAAGGTCTTCTCGCTTTCATCATCTGTGATGAAATATTCATTGTTAACCTTATTGAAATACCGATTTACCGCTGAATGTAATCTGCCTCCTTTCTCTTGTAGCTTTTCAAATTTTCTCTTTGTTCTGTATATTAGATATGTTCATAACAAATGTCTTGGCATTGGTCTACTGTGATTTTGTGTGCTTGGTGTCCTCTATGCAACTACAATTTGTATATCCATTTCCTTTTTTATTTCTGGAGAGTTTTCTGTAATTATTTCATTCAGCAGGTTGCTCATTCCCTTGGTTTGAATCTCTGTACCTTTCTCTATCCAGATAACTCATAAGTTTGGTGTTTTTATGTTATCTCATATCTCTTGGATGTTTTTCTTGTGATTTTTTACCAGCCTTTCTGAGTTGGCTAGACTCTTTTCAAGATGATATATTTTGACTTCATTATCTGACTTTCTGGCTTCTACTTGCTCCACTCCGTTAGTGATACTCTCAATTGAGTTTTAAATTTGGTTTACTGTTTCCTTTATTTCTAGAATTATTGTTCGATTTTTTTTATTATCTCTATCTCCTGATAAAGATGGTTAACTTCTTTTTTATCTGTTTATCTAATTCATTTTCAATGTGTTCTTTCACTGTTCAGATTTGCTGTCTCGTATCCTCTTTAAGGTTCCATTTCATCTGTCTAAGGTATTCCTTGAGTTCTTTATATGACCATTTTTTTCTGATGACTCTAGGTCCTCCTGAATATTTAGGCTGTCCTTCATTGTTTGTACACCTGTTCTTTCTTGCTTTCTTATGCTGCTCATGTTACTTCTTGTTCTGTTTGAGTGCTGAGTTAGTGCTTACTCTTATAAATTTATTTGATGCTTGGGAGGAAAGATATTAGAAGAGAAGGGAGAAAGTCACTAAAGAGAATGAGAGTAGGCAGGTAGAATTCAAAGAAGGGGGAATAAGAAAATTGAAAAGAAATGAAAATAAAAAAGAAAATAAGAGAAAATAAAGAATGAAAGAAAAATTCAAAAAAATGATAATAAAGAAATGAAAATTAAAATTTAAAAAAATTAATGATAATAATAAAATTAAAAAAATTAAAAAATAAAAACATTAAAAAAGTTAAAGAAAAAAACAACAAAAAACGAAAATGAAAGAAAAAGAAGGAAAAACAAAAAAACACCCCAAATTAAAAAAAAAATAAATAATAATCATAATAAATGCAGTCATAGAGTTTGATTAATTACTCTTCCAGTAGGTGGTGCTGTGCCCACTGGGCCAAGGTTCTCCTCTCAATAGTTGGGAACCAATCACAATGCAGCTGCTCTTCCTCCCAGACTGGGCAGGTGTCCAATCCTGACACCCTAGGGTCTTCTCTTGTGTTTCCTCAAGCCAGGCCCCACTCACCTGTGACACTCACCACTATACTGGCAACACGCCAGGTCTGCTGCTCCTGGGAGCCCTGTTTTGATGAACGCCTGGGCACACTTTCCCGGTTTGCCTCCCTCAGACCCTAAGTTTGTAGAGCTTGGGGCTGAGAACCCCCAGCGAATTTGCTTGCCCTCCGGGAGCCACGCCCCCGGTAGCTGGTGCAAGAGACCTCAGTTGTCAGCACTGGTGGGAGCAGTTTCCTGGAGTTCTGCACAGCGAGTCCCACGCCACTCCTGATTTTCTCGGTCTGGCTATCGCGCTCATGGTAGAGCTGAGAGGAACCCTTACGGGAGAGCTCGGAGGGGCCCTTAAGGATTCCCTGCTGTGTGGAGAAAGATGGGTAGGGGATTACACACCTGTCGTGCTGGTTTCAATGAAGTTATCTCCTCCACCCATGACGTCAGTTCTATGCCATGGTGGTATCCCATGTAAATAGTGATCGTCCCTTCCCTTTGCCGGTTGACCAATGCAACGGGTGGGTCCTGACTGTCTCTCTCATGCCCCGTTTCAATCCTTTGGCCACTGCCTATGAAGGCTAGGTTGGCTTCTACCTCTGTAAGTTCAGAAGGGCAGACCAGTTATTTCAGCTGGATCGTTAGTGCTGAATCACAAAAAGCAGGCAAACCAGAGGTTGAATGCAAAAGATCTGGGCTCGGTGTGTGTTCTGAGGGGCCCAGACTGTTTACCCCAGATTCACGTCAGTGCAGCATTGCCTAGTGATCCTGAGCAAACAGCATTTAGACAGTTTATGACTCCCTATTCCCGCGCAGCTGAAGAGGTCAGAGACTTGATCTCTCCATACCCTCTGCCATTTTGGATTTCTCTCCATGTGTTTTAAACTTAACAAATATGTGAATTCCTGTCACCTTTTCTCTGTAGCCTATTCAGGACATGTGTTTTGATATGCACATATAGAATCCTAACTTGCATCACACGTACATTCTTGTGAGGTGGCTGACATGGCAGATACAAATTGTGAGAAGAAATCACTATCCTAAACGCTGTTGGAACTAAAAATTCAATCAATGGGTGAGCTCCTAGTTGAACAACATTATACATAAATCCATGTTTATTAAATTGAATTTTTTGGATCTGTGGATGATATATATTTCTCGATAAATTTTGATTGGCATATATAGTGCTACTTTTTAATGTCTGTGTGTGTTTTGACATTTGAAAGTTTGTGTGTGTGTTTTGTGTGTGTGTGTGTGTGTGTGTGTGTGTGTGTATATATATATATATATATATATATACACTCTCCAGATTTTTAAAATATGAAATATATGTGTCTTATATACACTCGCTAAATTCATTCATGTTCATGTATGTGGATTTATAATCAACTTTTCACAATATTATTCTCAGATATATTCATCCACCTGAAATACATATTTGTTTCCTAGTACTGAAAACTAACTTCAGTGAATGGTACATATATATCCTAATATTTCAAGAGTTACTGATCCAGTTTATCATCAATGCAAGTAGATTCCTATGGGACATGATTTGTATTTTGAGGATCATTTTTATTCAACACTGGTACATTACTATTTCGTAAGTTCATGCACATCATAGTATATATATTTCTTCTACAAGTTCGCAAATTTATAGGAATTTGTTTCACTTTCAATCACTTCCTGCTTCAGGACACATGTATTCTTCCATGATTCTTGACTGGTCTTTTCATGAGACTTCGTTCCAATCACATTATTTCCGATTTCCATAATCACTTTTTAAGCAAAACTCACTTCCCCTTCATGATAAATTATAACTGTGATATTACCATTAGATGTGTAACTGGTTGGAATGAATGATTGTATACCAATATAAGATTTCTTATATATTTTCAGATATCAATTCAATCCATTATTTAAAGTAAAACCAGTTATATTATTTATTCACAGTATGGTCTATGCATGCATTTTCTTTATATTCATAGACACAGTGTACACCTTTTTGTACCCCCAATACTAATGTATACGTCTTCAAAATTTTGGTGGAAAAAATACTCATGTCACTTGATTTACATATACATTTAATCACAGAAATATTCTGGACAAAAAATGCATAGGTCACACTTATAATTGTACCAAAGCCTGAAAGGAAAGTAAACATGGATTACTAAAAACATCGATGTCCGGGTTGCCTAATTCTCTCAAATGTCAATCCTATTGGTGACTACATATTTGTTTCTTCTTAAGATTATATATTCAAACTCAACCCTATTGAAAATGTCTAATCCTATTCCTCACTTTATACATTGCCTGATTTCGTAATGTCTCTATTACTATCTACTTTCTTACATATTTTCCCCATTTCATCATAGTGACTGACCCTTCACATGTGCTGATATTTACATTCACACTCTAATTGATAACTTATTGCTGAAGAATTTTTTTCCAAATCCTATACTCTCTCTTCCTCCTAAACCTACTGACTATCTTCCTAATCTTACTATCTCTTTTTGATTGGATATTCTCTTCTACATTCAATCATCCAAGATACAAGGTCTTGTGCCATTTTACACCGATTTATCTGAGACATCTGTGAGAACGTAATTCAATGCTAAGTATCCAAATCATGGGCCCAATGACTTTCTGCGCTTCAAATCTTACTTAGATTTCTTTTTTCATACATATATTTCACCTCTATATTCTTATAAATATCACAGGTTCCCAATACCATTAAACATCCAGCAGAATGATTCCTAATCCAAATAGAACATGTTATTAACCCTAACCATACACTGTTCCCTCAATCTAACTTTACAGAAGCGCAGGGACAGAGGTGGTCTTACAATACAGGAATGTAGGAGATCTTCAACCTGCTGCGAACCTCAAAAGTCCATGCAGAAATGATCCCTCAAGAAGATATAGGCAGCTATGAAAAATCTGAGAGAGCAAAAGTCATCTTTCATGACAAAAAAACAGGTCAGGATGAAGGGGTGTGTCTGAAGCAGTAGAGAAGATGGACCAAACCAGGCTTGTGTGGAGAGCTGTATCCGGGTGCCTACGGTTGATATTCCATTCTAACTTGTGAAAGTGTCATAGGAAGTAGGGGCAGCCTCCATCTCATGGACCCTTGGAAACAACTGTTAGGACAAAGTGGTTGCCAAGGCAGTGAGCTCATTCAGTTCTTGACGAAGTGACCTATGTCACTTTCTTGTTGATGGAACACTCTGAACTTGGGATCCAGGAAGCCAGGCACCCTGAGGCAGTCCCAGTCCAAGTCCCAGTGGTCTCACATGTTTGGATTTAAGAAGGACAGAGTCAGTATTTCTTGGCAACTACTGAATTGAAGATGGACAAATGCCAGGAAGGCTCTGAAGAGGGGCTTTTCCTGAGAAAGCAGGCAGTGGCTCACCGCTGGCTCCTGATAACTTCACAGTTTTGGCCAAGGAGACCAGATCTGACATAGGACAGCCCATTTCCAGGGAACATAGTATGGCCCACCAGTCAGAGGACGCTCCAGATAGTCACAGACCTATTTGGGGAAAGAAGGTGCCTTTGTGGGTGTGTGTGTGTGTTTGTGATTTTGTCTCATGTTTTGAGAATATGTAGGAAAGTTGGTTTGTTTGGTTTGGAGTGGACTGTTTCTAGTAAGTCCTTTGAGAAAGCGAGTGTCTCTATGTCTGGGTATCCCACTGTGTCCGTGGTTGTAGACAATAGAAAAGAGAATGCATCAATAGATGTGTCCGGTCTAGTAGAAAGTTTCCCAGCATTCATCCTGCCCAATGTATGTGTGGAATGCAGCTTGCCTTATGGATGGGCAACACCTGTTATCTTCCTAAGTTCCTGTTTTTTTTTCCTGAATTCTGCTTACACTCCAGAATAGGCTCATGGTTTTGTGTCTAAGATATGTACCACCTCCAAGCTCTGTGACAAGTCCATGTACTTGATAGCTAAAGGGAATGTGGGGCATCTCTGAAAACTGAGATATCAGTGTAACCAAGAATGTCTCAGTGGTGAAACCATGCTTTGGGCCTTTGCTTACCTGTTGTTCTGTTGCCCTGAATGTCAGGAAGGTCTTTGCCTCAGGCCACCCCTTTCTGAAGCCTGAAAAAAAGGGTATTCAAATGGAAATGAATGGGCATCACCTGTGGCTCTTTGCTTAATTGCTTTGGAAAGGGACGTGTCTGACCCAGCCTCTCGGCCCTATGTGAGGCTGTGGCTTTGATTCTCACCACCTGATGGATGTAAAGAATGACCCCATTTGTGCATTCAAAACCAAACTGGCCAAAAGAGCAGTCACTGTGGATGAAGTCTCTCGCCTTCCTCTGTAAGGTTCCTGACCTCCATCAAGTGAGAATAGTGATCCTTTGGGTCAATTGAGTTCTTAAAAGATCTGCAGAGGCTAGACCATATGTGCTTGGGTTTTCTGATAACTCCAATTCACATAAAGAATCTAAAACCCACAGTCAATAGGACTCGAATTGGTGAAGTGGAGCAGTATTAACAGCAGGCCTATTTGATCACTACTGGTTCACAGGAAGGATTTCCAGCCCACACTGATTTTAGGCAAATGAGTAACAAGAGATCTTATTTTGGACACTGTCTTGGGCTTCGCCCCTCATAGAAATCTCCAGCCAGAGGCTATGATGAGTGTATATATGGAAGAAATTGAGGGTCATGTGGGAGTGTTTTGGATTTAATTGTGGTCATTTGTGTGGTGGTTGGAAGAGATGACTGTGTCCACCTGCGCTTGAACTCTCGTGTCATCCCCCTTAGAGTCTGAGTCCTGAAACTGACCTCAGAGAAGTATTGCCATTAATTGTATTGGGATTTTTGGAGGCCATGCAAGAGAGTCGACCTTGGAAACTGATATCTAGGCCCAGTGTGGCTTTCCATTGAGCACTGGGAATCTCAGCCAGGATATCACATTATTTTATTCTGAAAGACTTGGCAGCAATAGTTGAGAGTCAAAACACACATGGACCTTACATTGTAGACCTCAATGGGCCTGGCTTCCTGTGACATTTGGCCCCTCTTTGAGAAGACTTGCCTGTGTGAGTTCCCAACAGCTTTCATTGAAATGTCCCTCCTCACCATTAAACAGTTCCTGAATTAATTGAAACTCACAGTGCCTCCAACTTCATCTTTGTAAAATGGCTTCATAAATACCATGAAATTTTTGAAATTCCAATGACCAGGTAGAACTCTGAAGTGCTTGTCTTTCTATTGTGTTGGGTTATTTTTCTCTATCATATTAGGATGAGTTGTCTGAGTCTACCAGGTATGGGTTAGTGTCAGGGATTCAGTATTTTGAATGGAAAATTGGAAAATGAATCCAATGGGTATGTAAATATATGCTGCACAAATATCCTCCCGCTCTCATCCAGAACAATGCCTTGACATTACCTTCACGCCAAGTAGGACACAATTAGAGGAGAAGAGTTACAAAATCAGTGAATACATATCTGGAATCGAAAATGCTCAGGAGTTCACAACCTTGGAGGTGGTAGAGGAGTTTCCAAAACTAAGGGACAGGGTAAATACTAGACAAACATGGAGCTCTGCTGGCCTAAAAATGTTTTGAGAAACTGCCTCTGAGCTTCCACACTTGAAATATATGTTGTTTTCAGGAGATTTGGCTTCCTTTGTAGTGAGACCATCAAAGCTGCGTCTGCATCTATGTGACCTGGAGGACATGGTTTCTTATTTTAAAATGAACAAGATGAAGCAGTGCTGAATCCTCTCTTTGTAGGTAAACTGAGAACACTGGGGACTAAGTGTCTCCCCGTGTGGACTTTGAAGCCATTTGGTCCTCCTCCATTTTTGTGGTTTTTTTGCTGCTGCACTGTGAGTTTGGTATTTGTTTCACGAAATACTAGGAGCTAAACTGGGACACAGTGCTGGAGGGAGTTCTGTCATGTGTGGTGGGTCAGGGTCTGCAAGAGAATGCACCAACTAGGCTTCTATCTCTCACAGCTTGCCCCATTGCCCCCTTGTCCATATCAACCTGATTCTTAATTTTCCTCTGAAAACTCTCCATATAACAAGATGCCTTTATATATAAGCGTCTGCTGGCTGCACCATGTCAGTTACAAGCCATTTGGAATCCAATGGTAGATCCACATGGCCCTACCACAGATGTTTTATCAAATACCTCCCCACCACTGCGCTAGACCCACTACTCAGCAGGCTCCAAATTACTGGCATCTCTGTTCTACACCATTTTCATGAAACTCAGTAAATCAAGGCACTGTCTGGTATACTCATGATGAGCAACAGGACATCCAATGTTTCTCCAGTGGCACCTGGTCATAGGAATTTCAAAAATTTCATGGTATTTATCTACCCATTTTTCAAGCATGAAGTTGGAGGCACTGTGGGTTTCAATTCATTCATCAAACATTAAATGGTGAGGAAGCTCATTTCAATGAAATCTCTGGAGAACTCTCACAGGCAAGGCTTCCCAAAGAGTGGACAAAAGGTCACATTAGGCCAGCCCCATTGAGGTCTACAATGTGAGGTCCATGTGTGTTTTGACTCTCACCTATGGCTGCCATTTCTTTAAGAATAAAATCATGTGATATCCTTGCTGAGATTCCCAGGCCTCTGTGGAAATCCACCTGGGGCCTAGGTCTCAGTTTCCAAGAGCGACTTTCATGCGTGGCCTCTTAAAATCCCAACAAAATTCATGGCAATGCTTCTCTGACTTCAGTTCCAAAACCCAGTCTCTAAGGGGAATCACACCAGAGTTCAAGCCCACGTGGACCCAGTCATTTTTAGCAATGCCACACAAATGACCAAAATTAAAACCAAAACACTCTCACATGGCCCTCATCTTATTCCATATAGTCAATCATCTTAACCTCTGGCTGGAGGTTTCCATGAGGGGTGCAGCCCAAGACAGTGTCCAAAATCAGCTCATTTGCCCCTCATTTGCCTAAAGTCAGGGTAGGCTGGACACCGTTTCTGTGAACCACAAGTGAACAAATAAGCCTGCCGTTAATACTTCTGTGTTTCTCCAATTTGAGGCGTACTGATTTTAGGTATCGATTCTTTAGGTGATTTAGAGTCATGCGAAAACACAAGCACCTCTGCAGGGATTTGAAGAACTCATTTGACCCAAAGAATCCCTATTCTCTTTTGATGGAGTGCAGGAACCTAACAGAGGAAGGCAAGAGACTTCACCCACAATGAATGATATTTTTTGCCATTTTGGTTTTGGAAGCTCACATGGGATCATTCTTAAGATCCATCAGGTGCTGAGAATCTAAGTCACAGCCACACACAGGTCCAAGAGGCTGATAAAGACACATCCCTTTCCAAAGCAATTAAGCAAAGAGCCACAGGTGAGGCCCATTCATTTCCATTTGAAAACTGTTTTCTTCAGGCTTCACAAAGGGGTGGCCTGAGGCAAAGACCTTCCTGACATTCAGTGCAACACAACAATAAGTAAGCAAAAGGCCCAAAGCAGGGTTTCTGCACTGAGACTTTCCTGGTCACACTGATATCTGAGTTTTCTGAGATGCTCGGCATTCTCTTCAGCTATCCAGTACATGGCCATGTCACAGAGCTTGGAGGTGGTACATATTTTGGACACAAATCCATGAGCCTATTCTGGAGAGTGGCCAGAATTCAGGAAGAAAACAACAACTTAGAAAGATAGCAGGTGTTGCACATCGGTAAGACAAGCTGCAGTCCGTTCATATATTGGGCAGGATGAATTATGGGAAGATTTATACTAGACAGGACACATCCATTAATGCATTCTCTTTTCTAATGTCTACAACAACGGACACAGTGGGATACACAGAAACAGAAACACTCGCCATGTCAAATGACTTACTAGAAACTGTCGACTCCAAACCAAACAAACCGCCTTTCCTATCTATTCTCAGAACATGAGACAAAACAACAAACCCACACCCACTCCCACAAAGGCACCTCCTTCCCCCAAGTAGGTCTGTGACTATCCGGAGTGTCCTCTGACTGGTGGGCCATACTATGTTCCCCCGAAATGGCCTGTCTTCTCTCAGATCTTGTTTCCTTGACCAACTCTGTGAAGATGTCAGGAAAAAGTGGTTAGCCACTACCTGTTTTCTCAGGAAAGCTCCATCTTCAGAGCTCTCCTGGAATTTGGCCAACTTCACATGATTAGGTACCAAGAAAACTGACTCTGTCTTTGGTAAATCCAAACAAGTGAGCCCACTGGGACTGGGACTGGGACTGCCTCTGGGTGCCTGGCTTCTTGGATACCAAGTTCAGAGAGTTCCATTACCAAGGAAATGAGGTATGTCACATTCTTTGGAACTGAAATAGGTCACTGCCTTGGCAACCACTTTGCCCTAACAGTTGCTTCCAAGGGTAACATAAGATGGAGGTTGCCCCTACTTCCTGTGACACTTTCATAAGGTAGAATGTATATCAACCAATGACACCCGGGAACAGCTCTCCACTCAGGCCTGGTTTGGTCCATCTTCTCTACATAAGAAGAGAGAGAGGCAGATTCAGACACATCCCTTCATCCTGACCAGGTTGTTTGCCATGGAAGATGACTTTTGCTCTCTCAGGTGCTTCATACCTGCCTACAACTTCTCCGGGTATCATTTGTGCATGGACATTTGAGGTTCTCATCAGGTGGAAGGTCCCCAACTTTCGTGTATTGTAAGAACCACTCTGTACCTGCTCTTCTGTAAACTGATTGAGGGAACAGTGTATACTTGGGGTTAAAAACAGGTTTGATTTGGGTTACAAATGATTCTGTGCGATGAATAATGGTATTGGGAACCTGCAATATTTACAAGAATATAGAGGTGAAATATAAGTAGGAAAACAGAAATCTAGGTATGATTTGAAGCCCAGAAGGGTTTTGCCCTTGATTGGGATACTTAGCTTTGAATTATGTTTTGCAAAGATGTCTCAGATAATTCGATATACAAGGGAATAGGACCTTGTACATTGGATGATTGAATTTAGAAGAGAACATCCAGTCAAAAAGGGACATTCAGTAGGATTAGGAAGATAGTCGGTAGATTTAGGAAGAAGAGTGAGTACAGGATTTGGACCAAAAGTTCTTTAGCAATAGACTTTCGGTTATAGAGTGAATGTAAATGTCAGCACATATGAGGAGTCAGTCACTATGTTGAACTGGGGAAAATATGTAGAAAAGCAGATATCAATAGAAACATTACGAAATCAGGCAAAGTATAAAGTGAGTGATAGAATTAGACATTTTCAACAGGGTTGAGTTTGAATATATAAATTAGGAAAAAAAACAAATATGTAGTCACCAATAGGATTGACAATTGACAGCATTAGGCAACCTGGACATGGATGTTTTTAGAAATTCATGTTCACTTTCCATTTATGCTTTGGTACAATCATAAGTGTGACCTTTCCATTTTTTGTCCAGAATATTACTGTGATAATGAGGTAACATGAGTATTTCTTTCACCATTTCTGGGAGCAATATATTGAAGATGTAGAGTTTGAATCTGGCGTACAAAGAGGTGTACCCTGTTTCTATGAACATAGAGAAAAAGCATGAATAGACCATACTGTGAATAAATAATATAACTTTTTTGAACTTTAAATAATGAATTGAACTGATATCTGAAAAATTAAAGGGAATCATATATTGATATACAATCATTCATTCCAACCAGGTATATATCTAATGGAAATATTAGTGTTTTGGTTTATCATGAAGAGTGTGTGAGTTTTGCTTCAAAATGATTATGGAAATTCAAAATAATGTGTTTGGAAAGAAGTCTCATGAAAAGACCAGTCAAGAAAACCTGACAATACATGTGTTCTGAAGGAAGAAGTGATTAAAGTTGAAACAAATGCCTATTAATATGTGAACTTGTGGATGAAATGTATATCCTGTGATGTGCAAAAACTGAAGAAACAATAATGTACCAGTGTCGAATACAAATGAATAACAAATTGCATATCATGTCCCATAGGAGTCTACTTGCATTGATGTTAGATTGGGTCAGTTACTGTAGAATAATAAGGATTTGTATGCACCATTCACTGAAGTTAGTTTTCAGTACTAGGAAACAAATATGTTTTACAGGTGGATGAATATTTCTGATTATAATCTTGTGAAAAGTTGATTATAAATCCACATACGTGAACATGAATCAATTTAGAGAGTGTATATTAGACAAGCTGTAGTCCATTCATATATTGGGCAGGATGAATTATGGGAAGATTTATACTAGACAGGACACATCCATTAATGCATTCTCTTTTTAATGTCTTCAACAACGGATACACAGAAACAGAAACTCTCGCCTTGACAAACAACTTACTAGAAACTGTCCACTCCAAACCAAACAAACCGCCTTTCCTACCTATTCTCAGAACATGAGACAAAACAACAAACCCACACCCACTCCCATAAAGGCACCTCCTTCCCCCAAGTAGGTCTGTGACTATCCGGAGTTTCCTCTGACTGGTGGGCCATACTATGTTCCCCCCAAATGGCCTGTCTTCTCTCAGATCTTGTTTCCTTGTTCAACTCTGTGTAGTTGTCAGTAAAAAGTGGTGAGCCACTACCTGCTTTCTCAGGAAAGGTCCCTCTTCAGAGTTCTCCTGGCATTAGGCCATCCTCACATGAATAGGTACCAAGAAAACTGACTCTGTCCTTGGTAAATCCAAACAAGTGAGCACACTGTGACTGAGACTGGGACTGCCTCTGGGTGCCTGGCTTCTTGGATACAAATTTCAGAGAGTTCCATCACCAAGAAAATGAGGTATGTCACTTTCTTTGGAACTGAATGAGGTCACTGCCTTGGCAACCACTTTGTACTAACTGTTGCTTCCAATGGTCCCATGAGATGGACGCTTCCCCTACTTCTTGTGACACTTTCACAAGGCAGAATGGTATATCAACCATAGGCACCCAGGAACAGCTCTCCACACAGGCCTGGTTTGGTCCATCTTCTCTACAATAAGAAGAGAGAGGCTGATTCAGACACATCCCTTCATCCTGACCAGGTTGTTTGCCATGGAAGATGACTTTTGCTCTCTCAGGTCCTTCATACCTGCCTACAACTTCTCCAGGTATCATTTCTGCATGGAACTTGAGGTTCTCAGCTGGTGGAAGATCACATACTTTCCTGTATTGTAAGAACCACTCTGTCCCTGCTCTTCTGTAAAATGAGATTGAGGGAACAGTGTATGCTTAGGGTTAATAACAGGTTTGATTTGGGTTATGAATCATTTTGTGTGATGAATAATGGTATTGGGAACCTGCGATATTTACAAGAATATAGAGGTGAAATAAAAGTATGAAAACAGAAATCTAGTTATGATTTGAAACCCAGAAGTGTTTTGCCCTTGATTGGGATACTTAGCTTTGAATTATGTTTTGCAAAGATGTCTCAGATAATTCAATATACAAGGGAATAGGACCTTGTACATTGGATGATTGAATTTAGAAGAGAACATCCAGCCAAAAAGGGATATTCTGTAGGATTAGAAAGATAGTCGGTTTCTTTAGGATGAAGAGTGAGTATGGGATTTGGACCAAAAGTTCTTTAGCAACAGGGTTTTGGTTATGGAGTGAATGTAAATGTCAGTACATATGAAGAGTCAGTCACTATGATGAACTGGGGAAAATATGTAGAAAAGCAGATATCAATAGAAACATTACGAAATCAGGCAAAGTATAAAGTGAGTGATCGAATTAGACAATTTCAACAGGGTTGAGTTTGAATATGTAAATTAGATAGAAACAAATATGTAGTCACCATTAGGATTGACTATTGATAGCATTAGGCAACCTGGACATGGATGTTTTTAGTAATCTATGTTCACTTTCCATTTAGGCTTTGGTACAATCATAAGTGTGACCTTTCCATTTTTGTCCAGAATATTACTGTGATAATGAGGTGACATGAGTATTTCTTTCACCATTTCTGGGAGCAATATATTGAAAATTTAAAATTAGAATTGGGGGTACAAAGAGGTGTACCCTGTTTCTATGAACATAGAGATAAAGCATGAATAGACCATACTGTGAATAAATAATATAACTTTTTTGAACTTTAAAAAATGAATTGAATTGATATCTGAAAAATTACAGGAAATCGTATATTGATATACAATCATTCATTCCAACCAGTTATATATCTAATGGAAATATTAGTGTTTTGGTTTATCATGAAGAGTGTGTGAGTTTTGCTTCAAAAGTGATTATGGAAATCGAAAATTATGTTTTTGGAAAGAAGTCTCATGAAAAGACCAGTCAAGAAACCCTGACAATACATGTGTTCTGAAGCAAGAAGTGATTAAAGTTGAAACAAATGCCTTTAAATATGTGAACTTGTGGATGAAGTGTATAACTTAAAATGTGCAAAAACTGAAGAAATAATAATGTACCAGTGTTGAATACATATGAACGTCAAATTACATATCATGTCCCATAGGAATCTACTTGCATTGATTTTAGACTGGGTCAGTTACTGTAGAATAATTAGGATTTGTATGCACCATTCACTGAAGTTAGTTTTCAGTACTAGGAAACAAATATGTATTTCAGGTGGATGAATATTTCTGATTATAATCTTGTGAAAAGTTGATTATAAATCCACATACATGAACATGAATGAATTTAGAGAGTTTACATTAGACACATATATTTCATATTTTGAAAAATCTGCAGAGTGTACAGATATATTATAAACACACACACACACACACACACACACACACACACAAAACACTCACAGACATTTAAAAATAGCAATATAAATGCCAATCGAAATTCATCAGTAAATATATATCATCCACAGATGCAAAAATATTTATTTTACTGAACATGAATTTATGTATAATATTCTTCTACTAGGAAGCTCCCCTATAGGTTGAATTTTCAGTTGCAACAGCGTTTAGGAGGAGTGAACTCTTCTCACAGTTTGTATATGCCAAGTCAGCCACCTCAAAAATGTACGTGTGATACCTGGTAGGATTCTATATGTGCATATAAATATACAAGTGTGAATAGGCTAAAGAGAAAGGGAAACAAGAATTCTCTTATTTTTATGTTTAAAAACTCATGGAGAACTTCTTCGATTAAAAATTGACTAGATTTATAACTTTTACCTTATATAATGCAAAAGGCAAGTCCAAATATACAACATGCCTCCAATGAACTGCTTGTATTTCTATAGGTTTGGGTTATTTTTCTCTATCATATTAGGATGAGTTGTCTGAGTCTACCAGGTATGGGTTAGTGTCAGGGATTCAATATTTCAAAATGAAAAATGGAAAATGAATCCAATTTGTATGCATATATATGCTGCACAAATATCCTCCCACTCCCATCCAGAACAATACCTTGACATTACCTTCACCCCAAGTAAGACACAATTAGAGGAGAAGAGTTAGAAAATCAGTGAACACATATCTGGAATGGAAAATTCTCAGGAGTTCACAACCTTGGAGGTTGTAGAGGAGTTTCCAAAAGCAAGGGACAGGGTAAACACTCCACAAACATGGAGCTCTGCTGGCCTAAAAACTTTTTGAGAAACTGCCTCTGAGATAGGGCACTTCAAATATATGTTGTTGTCAGGAGATTTGGCTTCCTTTGTAGTGAGACCATCAAAGCTGGGTCTGCATCTATGAGACCTGGAGGACATTGTTTCTGATTTTTCAATGAACATGAGGCAGCAGTGCTGATATTTTTCTTTTTAGGTAAACTGTGGCCTCTTGGGTCTAAGTATCTCCCCGTTGAACTGTGAAGCCATTTGGCCCTCCTACACTTTTTGTGGGGTTATTGCTGCTGCACTGGTAGTTTGGTATTTGCTTCATAAAATAGAAGGAGTTCAACTGGGACACAGTGCTGGAGGGAGTTCTGTCACGTGTGGTGGGTCAGAGTCTGCAGGAAAATGCACCAACCAATCTTCTATCCCTCAAAGCTTGCCCCATTGCATCCTTGTCCATAGCAACCTGATTCTGAACATTGCCCTGAATCCTCTCCATATAACAAGATGCCTTTACTTATAAGGGTCTTCTGTCTGCACCATGTAAGCCACAAGCCATTTGTAAGCCAATGGAAGATCCAAATTGCTCCAACACAGAAGTTTTATCACACTCCTGCCCACCACAACTCTAGGCCTACTTCTCAGCAGGCTGCAACTTACTGGGACCTCTGTTCTACACCATTTTCATAAAACCAAGTCAAGCAAGGCACTGTCAGGTACATCCATGATCAGCAGCAGGACATCCAAATGTTCTCTAGTGCAACCTAGTCATGGGAATTTCAAAAATTTCATGGTATTTATCTAGACATTTTTCAAGAATGAAGTTGGAGGCACTGTGGGTTTCAATTTATTCAGGAACCATTAAATGGTGTGGAAGATTATTTCAATGAAAGCTCTGGAGAACCCTCACAGGCAAGGCTTCTCAAAGAGTGGACAAAAGGTCACATTAAGCCAGGCCCATTGAGGTCTACAATGTGAGGTCCATTTGTGTTTTGACTCTCAAATATGGCTGCCAAGTCTTTTGAATGAAATCATGTGATACCTTGGCTGAGATTCCCAGTGCTCTGTGCAAAGCCACTCTGGGGCTAGATCTCAGTTTCCAAGGGTGACTCTCATACATGGCCTCTTTAATCCCAACACAATACATGGCAATACTTTTCTGAGGTCAGTTTCTGAACTCAGTCTCTAAGGGGAATCGCACCAAAGTTCAAGCCCAGGTAGACCCAGTTATGTCTTCCAACTGTCACACAAATATCCACAATTAAATCCAAAACAATCCCACATGTCACTCATCTTTTCTATATACACACTCATCATAACCTCTGGCTAGAGGTTTCCATGAGGCGTGCAGCCCAAGACAGTGTCCAAAATAACCACCCTTGCCCCTCATTTGCCTAAAATCAGGGTGGCCTGGACATCCTTCCAGCGAACCAGGAGTGATCAAATTGGCCGGCCATTAAGATGGCACTGCTTCTCCAATTTGAGGCCTACTGACTGTGGGGTTTAGACTCTTTATGTGATTTGGAGTCATGAGAAAAATCAAGCACTTATGTGCTATCCTGTGCAGGGTTTTGAGGAACACATTTGAACCAAATGATCACTATTCTCACTTGATGAAGGTCAGGAACCTTACAGAGGAATGCGAGAGACTTCATCCAAAAATGAATGCTCTTTTGTCCATTTTGGTTTTGGATGCACACATGGGATCTTTCTTTAGATCCATCAGGTGCTAAGAATCAAAGCCACAGCCTCACACAGGGCCAAAAAGCTGATTCAGACACATCCCTTTCCAAAGCAATTAAACAAAAAGCCACAGGTGATACCCTTTCATTTCTATTTGAAAACTATTTCTTTTGGCTCTACAAAGGTGTGGCCTGAGGCAAAGACGTTCCGGACATTCAGGGCAACAGAACAATTGGTAAGCAAAAGGCCCAAAGCAGGGTTTCTCCATTAGAATTTTCTGGTCACACTCATATCTGAGTTTTCTGAGATGCTCCCATTCCTTTCAGCTATCCAGTACATGGCCAAGTCTCAGAGCTTGGAGGTGGTACATATTTTGGACACAAAACAATGATCCTCTTCTGGAAATTGGCCAGAATTCAGGAAAAAAACAGGAAATTAGCAAGATTGTAGGAGTTGCCCTCCCATAAGTCAAGCCACAGTCCATTCATAAATTGGGCAAGATGAATCTTGGGATGCTTTCTACTAGTCAGGACACATACAATGATTCATTCTCTTTTCTAATGTCTAAAACCACAGACACAGTGGGATACACAGACAAAGAGACACTGGCCTTGTCAAACGACTTACCAGAAACAGTTCACTCCAAAACAAACAAACCGCCTTTCTTCCTACCTATTCTCAGAACATGAGACAAAACCTCAAACCCGCACCCACACACACAAAGGCAGCTCCTTCCCAAAAGTAGGTCTGTGACTATCAGGAGTGTCCTTTGACTGGTGGGCCATACTATGTTCTGATGAAATCGCCTGTCCTGTGTCAGATATGGTCTCATTGGCCAAATCTGTGAAGTTGTCGCTAGCCAGCTGTGAGCCACTACCTGCTTTCTCAGGAAAGGCCTCTCTTCAGAGCTTTCCTGACATTTGTCCATCTTCACATCAGTAGGTACCAAGAAAGACTGACTCTGTCCTTGTTAAATCCAAACAAGTGAGACCACTGGGACTGGGAATGGGACTGGCTCTGCGTGCCTGGCTTCCCGGATCCCAAGTTCAGAGAGTTTCATCACCAAGGAAGTGAGGTGAGATTACTTCCTTCAGGAATTTAATGAGGTCACTGCCTTGGCAACCACTTTGTCCTAAAAGTTGCTTCCAATAGTCCTATGAGATGGAGGCGGCCCTTACTTCCTGTGACACTTTCACAAATTAGAATGGTATATCAACCATAGGCACCCAGGAACAGCTCTCCACACATGCCTGGTATGGTCCATCTTCTCTACATTAAGAAGAGAGAGGCTAATTCTGACAAAACCCTTCATCCTGGAAAGGTTGTTTGCGATGGAAGATGACTTTTGCTCTCTCAGGTACTTCATAGCTGCCTAATCTTCTCCAGGGATCAAATCTGCATGGACTTTTGAGGTTCTCAGCAGGAGGCAGATCCCCTACATTCATGTATTGTAAGACGAACTCTGTCCCTGGTCTTCTGTAAAGTTAGATTGAGGGAAGAGTGTATGGTTAGGGTTATTAACATGTTCGATTTGGATTACGAATCATTCTGCAGGATGATTAATTGTATTGGGAACCTGCGATATTTATAAGATTATAGAGGTGAAATATAAGTATGAAAACAGAAATGTTGGTAAGATTTGAAGCCCAGAAGGGCATTAGGCCCTTGATTGGGATACTTAGCTTTTAATTATGTTCTACACAGATGTCTCAGATAAATTGATAATCAATGGCATAGGACCTTATACCTTGGATATTTGATTTTAGAAGAGAACATCCACTCAAATGGAGATAGTCGGTGGGATTAGGAAGATAGTTGGCAGCTTTATAAAAAAGAGTGAGTATAAAATTTGGACAAAATGTTCTGTAGCAATAGGGTTTCGGTTATAGAGTGAATGTAAATGTCAGCACATGTGAAGAGTCAGTCACAATGATTAACTGGGGAAAATATGTAGAAAGAAAAATATCAATAGAGACATTACGAAATGAGGCAATTATATAGTGAGTGATAGGATTAGACATTTTCAACAGGGTTGAGATTGAATACATAATCTTAGGAAGAAACAAATATGTAGTCACCAATAGGAATGACATTTGAAAGCATTAGGCAACCTGGACATGGATGTTTTTAGTAAGCCATGGTCACTTTCCATTTAGGATTTGGTACAATCATAAGTGTGACCTTTGCATTTTGTGCCCAGAAAATTATTGTGATCAAATATGTAGATCATATGATATGTGTATTTCTTCCACCATTTCTGGGAGCAATATATGAGGACACATAAATTAGTATTGTGGGTACCAAGTGGTGTACCTTGTGTCTATGAATATTGAGATAATGCATGAATAGACCATAGTGTGAATAAATAATATAACTTTTTTCACTTTAAATAATGGATTGAATTGATATCTTAAAATATATAGGAAATCATATATTGACATACAATCATTCACTCCAACCAGTTACATATATAATGGTAATCTTAGGGTTATTGTTTATCATGGAGTGTCTGTGAATTTTGTTTCAAAAGTGTTTATGGATATCGAAAATAATGTGTTTGGAAAGAAGTCTCATGAAAAGACCAGTCAAGAAATATGGAGGAATCCATGTGTTCTAAAGCAGGAATTGATTGAAAGTGAAACAAATGCCTATAACTTTGCTAAATTGTGGATGAAATATATATCCTGTGATGTGCATAAACTGATGAAATAGTAATGTACCAGTGTTGAATAAAAATGAAGGTCAAAGTACACATCATGTCCCATAGGAATCTACTTGCATTGATGTTAAACTGGGTCAGTTACTGTAGAAATATTAGGATTGCATGCATTATTCACTGTAGTTAGTTTTATTTTTTTTTATTTTTATTTATGGTTGTTCAAAACATTACATAGTTGTTGTTATATCATATTTCACACTTTGATTCAAGTGCACTATGAACTCCCATTGTTACCCCGTGTACAGATTACAGAATCACATCAGTTACACATCCATTGATTCACATATTGCCATACTAGTGTCTATCGAATTCTGCTGCCTTTCCTATCCTCTACTATCCCGCCTCCCCTCCCTGCCCCTCCCCTCTTCTCTCTCTCTACCCCCTCTACTGTAATAAATTTGTCCCCCTTGTATTATTTTTCCCTTTCCCCTCACTTTCTCTTGTATGTAATTTTGTATAACCCTGAGGGTCTCCTTCCAATTCCATGCAATTTTCCTTCTCTCTCCCTTTCCTTTCCACCTCTCATCCCGGTTTAATGTTAATCATCTTGTCATGCTCTTCGTCTCTCCTCTGTTCTTAGTTACTCTCCGTAAATCAAAGATGACATTTGGCATTTGTTTTTTAAGGATTGGGTAGCTTCACTTAGCATAATCTGCTCTAATGCCATCCATTTCCCTCCAAATTCTATGATTTTTTTCATTTTTCAATGCAGAGTAATACTCCATTGTGTATAAATGCCACAGTTTTTTTATCCATTCTTTTATTGAAGGGCATCTAAGTTGGTTTCACAGTCTTGCTGTTGTGAATTGTTCTTCTATGAACATCGATGTAGCAGTGTCCCTGTAGCATGCTCTTTTTAGGTCTTTAGTGAATAGACTGAGTAGGGGAATAGCTGGGTCAAATGGTGGTTCCATTCCGAGCTTTCCAAGAAATCTCCATACTGCTTTCCAAATTGGCTGCACCCATTTGCAGTCCCACCAGCAATGTACAAATGTACCTGTTTCCCCACATCCTTGCCAGAACTTGTTGTTGTTTGACTTCATAATGGCTGCCAATCTTACTGGAGTGAGATGGTATCTTAGGATGGTTTCAATTTGCATTTCTCTGACCGCTGGAGATGGTGAGCATTTTTACATGTACTTGTTGATTGATTGTAAGTCCTCATCTGATAAGTGTCTGTTGAGTTTCTCAGCCCATTTGTTGATTGGGTTATTTGTTATCTTATTGTCTAATTTTTTGAGTTTTTTGTATACTCTGGATATTAGGGCTCTATCTGAAGTGTGAGGAGTAAAGATTTCTTCCCAGGATGTGGGCTCCCTATTTACCTCTCTTATTGTTTCCTTTGCTGAAAAAAAACTTTTTAGTTTGTGTAAGTCCCATTTGTTGATTCTAGTTATTAACTCTTGTGCTATGGGTGTCCTATTGAGGAATTTGGAGCCCGACCCCACAGTATGTACATCGTAAGCAAACTTTTCTTCTATCAGACGCTGTGTCTCTGATTTGATATCAAGCTCCTTGATCCATTTTTAGTTAACTTTTGTGCATGGCAAGAGAAAGGGATTCAGTTTCAATTTGTTACATATGGATTTCCAGTTTTCCCAACACCATTTGTTGAAGATGCTATCTTTTCTCCATTGCATGCTTTTAGCCCCTTTATCAAATATAAGATAGTTGTAGTTTTGTGGATTGGTTTCTGTGTCCTCTATTCAGTACCATTGGTCCACCCGCCTGTTTTGGTACCAGTACCATGCTATTGTTGTTACTATTGCTCTGTAGTATAGTTTGAAGTCTGGTATCGCTCTACCGCCTGATTCACACTTCCTGCCTAGCATTGTTTTTGCTATTCTGGGACTTGTATTTTTCCATATGTATTTGATGATTGCTTTCTTTATTTCTACAAGAAATGCCTTTGGGATTTTGATTGGCATTGCATTAAACCTATAGAGAAATTTTGGTAATATCGCCATTTTGATGATGTTAGTTCTGCCTATCTATGAACAGGGTATATTTTTACATCTTCTAAGATCTTCTTATATTTCTCTCTTTAGGGTTCTGTTGTTTTGATTGTATAAGACTTTCACCTTTTTTGTTAGGTTGATTCCCATCTATTTTTTTTTTTTTAGGATATTGTGAATGGAGTGGTTGTTCTCATTTCCATTTCAGAGGATTTGTTGCTGATATAGAGGAATGCCTTTGATTTATGTGTGTTGATTTTATATCCTGCCACTTTGCTGAATTCATTTATTAGCTCTATTAGTTTCTTTGTAGACCATTTTGGGTCTGCTAGGTATAGAATCATTTCATCTGCAATAGTAATAATTTAAGTTCCTCTTTTCCTATTTTTATGCCTTTAATTTCTTCCGTCTGTCTAATTGCTCTGGGCAGTGTTTCGAGAACTGTATTGAACAGAAGTGGTGAGAGAGGGCATCCCATTCTTGTTCCAGATTTTAGAGAAAATGCCTTCAATTTTTCTAGATTCAGAATGATGCTAGCTTGAGGATTAGCATAGATTGCTTTTACAATATTGAGGTATGATCCTGTTATTCCTAGTTTTTCTAGAGTTTTGAAGATAATGGGATGCTGTACTTTGTCGAATGGTTTTTGTGCATCTATCGAGATAATCATATGGTTCTTATTGTTAAGTCTATTGATGTGGTGAATAACATTTATTGATTTTCGTATATTGAACAAGCCTTGCATTCCATGGATGAATCCTACTTGATCATGGTGCACAATTTTTTTAATATGTTTTTGTATCTGATTCGCCAGAATTTAATTTGGGATTTTTGCATTTAGGTTCATTAGAGATATTGGTCTGTAGTTTTTTTTCTTTGAAGTGTTTATGTCTGGTGTAGAAATTAGGGTGATATTGGCCTGGTAGAATGAATTTTGAAGATCTCCCTCTTTTTCAAATTCCTGAAATAGCTTGAAAAGTATTGGTTTTAGTTCATATTTAAAGGGTTTGTAAAACTCTGCTGTATACCCATACTGTTCTGGTCTTTTCTTAGTTGGTAATCTTTGGATGGTTTCTTCTATTTCCTCAATTGATATTGGTCTGTTTAGGTTGTCTATATCCTCCTGACTCAATCTGGACAGATCATATGACTTACGAAATTTTTCGATGCCATCACTATCTTCTATTATATTGGAGTATAACGAATCAAATTAATTTCTGATTATCTTTTGTATTTCAGAAATATCTGCTGTGATTGCCAGGGGGTGACAAATAACTTGTGTAGATTGATACAGCAGGAGTGGAAGCCGTTTATTGTAGCATCTGAGCGATATTTATACATTTTACATAGCTTATCTAATTAGCATAAAATAGATACATCAGTCAACCAATAAGGAATCTCCACACTTAATGGCTTGCTTTTGTTACTTCACAAACCACTCCCTATGGCATTTGGCCAGGCGCCATCCAGACTTGTTTACAGACCCTAACATTTCTCTGGCAAAATACCAGGTGCCATCCTGACTTGTTTATAGACCTTAACATGTGATATTGCCTTTTTCATCCCGTATGCTAGTAATTTGAGTTTTCTCTCTTCTTCTCTTCATTAGCATGGCTAAGGGTCTGTCGATTTTATTTATTTTTTCAAAGAACCAACTTTTAGTTTTCTCAATTTTTTCAATTGTTTCTTTTGTTTCGATTTCATTAATTTCAGCTTTGATTTTAATTAAATCTTACCTTCTACTTATTTTGCTGTTGTTTTCCTCTTCTTTTACTAGGATTCTGAGATGAAGTATGAGATCATTTATTTGTTGTTTTTTTTCTTTTTTTAAGGAATGAAATCCAAGCAATGAATTTTCCTCTTAGAACGGATTTCAATGTGTCCCATAGATTCTGATATATTGTGCCTGTGTTTTCATTTATCTCTAAGATTTTTTTTAATTTCCTCCTTGATGTCTTCTGTACCCCATTGATCATTCAGTAACCTATTGTTCATTCTCCAAGTGATGCATGATTTTTCCTTCCTTCTTTTATCATTGATTTTTAGTTTCATTCCATTATGATCAGATAAGATGCATGGAATTATCTCTACTCCTTTATATTGTCTAAGAATTGCCCTGTGACATAATATATGATCTATTTTTGAGAAGGATCCATGTGCTGCTGAGGAAAAATGTAACTGCTTGATGTTGTGGAGCATATTCTATATATGTCAATTAAGTCTAGGTTATTAATTGTGTTATTGAGTTCTATAGTTTTCTATTTCAACTTTTGTTTGGAAGACCTGTCCAGTGGTGAGAGAGGTGTGTTGAAGTCTCCCATGATTATTGTATGGTGGTCTATTAGACTCTTGATCTTGAGAAAAGTTTGTTTGATGGACATAGCTGCACCATTGTTTGGGGCATATATATTTATAATGGTTATGTCTTGTTGGTGTATGGTTCTCTTGAGCAGTATGGAGTGTCCCTCTTTATCCCATTTGATTAACTTTGGCTTGAAATCTATTTTATTTGATATGAGTATGGACACTCCTGCTTGTTTCCGAAGTCCATATGAGTGATATGATTTTTCCCAACCTTTCACCTTCAGTCTATGTATGTCTCTTCCTATCAAATGCATCTCCTGTAGGCAGCATATTATTGGGTCTTGTTTTGTGATCCATTCTACTAGCCTGTGTCTCTTAATTGGTGAGTTTAAGCCATTAATATTTACGGTTATTATTGAGATAATGGTTGTTCTTCCAGCCCTATTTGTTTATTTATGTTATTAAACATGGATTGTTTTCTTATTTGATTATTTCCCCCCTTACTGTACTACCTCCCACTGTTGGTTTTTATTGTTATTTTCCATTTCCTCTTCCTGTAATATTTTGCCGATGATGTTTTGAAGAGATGGTTTTCTAGCTACAAATTATTTTAACGTTTTTTTATCATGGAAGGTTATAATTTTATCTTCCATCCTGAAGCTTAATTTCGCTGGATACACAATTCTTGGTTGAAATCCATTTTCTTTCAGTGTTTGAAAAATGTTATTCCAGGATCTTCTAGCTTTCAGAGTCTGTGTTGAAAGATCGGCTGTTATCCTGATTGGTTTACCCCTAAATGTAATCTGCTTTTTTTTCTCTTGTAGCATTTAAAATTCTCTCCTTATTGTGTACGTTGGGCATCTTCATTATAATGTGTCTAGGTGTGGATCTCTTATGATTTTGCACATTCGGCGTCCTGTAGCCTTCTAGGACTTGGGAGTCAGTCTGATTCTTCAAGTCTGGGAAGTTTTCTCGTATTATTTCATTGAATACATTGCTCATTGCTTTGGTTTGGACCTCTATGCCTTCCTATATTCCAATGACTCTTAAGTTTGGTCTCTTTATGTTATCCCATATTTCTTGGATATTCTGTTCATGGTTTCTTAACAGTCTTGCTGAGCTGTCTATGTTCTCTTCAAGTTGGAATACTTTGTCTTCATTGTCTGATGTTCTATCTTCTAAGTGTTCTACTCTGCTGGTAGTATTCTCAATTGAGTCTTTAAGTTGGTTTATTGCTTTCTGCCTTTCTAGGATTTCTGATTGTTATTTTTTACAACCTCTATCTCCCTGTAGAGCTGATCTTTTGCTTCTTGGATTTGTTTATGTAATTCATTGTCGAAGTGATCTTTCATTGTCTGATTTTGCTGTCTAATGTCTTCCTTGAGACTCCAGATCATCTGAACCATGTATATCCTGAGTTCTTTATCTGACATTCAATCTGCTGCAGCTATTACCTCTTCTAAAGTTGTGTTGACCTGCATTGCTTGTGGTCCTTTTTTCCTTTTCTTATCATAATGCTCGCTTTTCTTTCTGCTTGGTGAAACTGTTGTGATTTTGAAATTTTCCTCCTATATATTTATATTGCTCTTGTATAGTTGGAAAGTCTCCCTTGCATGGGAGCGGGGGTCTGTGCTGCTCCTCCAATTAGGGTGATCTAACTACCTTGCTGACGGGCCACTGGGCTTGTTTTCCTGATCGGTTGCAGGTCTGCCTACCATGCAGGTGCGGGAGGCGGCTCTACTCTGCCCCTCCTCCAATTGGTGTGACGTGTCTACCAGGCCCGTGGACCCCTGGGGTGTTCTGCCGATCGGTCGCAGGTCTGCCTACCTTGTAGGTTCTGGCGGCGGCTCTGTTCTGCCCCTACTCCAATTGGGGTGACGTGACTACCATGCAGGTGTGTTGCTGGGCCTGTTCCGCCAGTCTGTCGCAGGTCTGCCTACCTTGCGGCCACGGGCAACGGATCTGCTCTGCTCCTATTCCAAATGGGGTGAAGTGTCTGCCGCGCCGGCAGGGCGATGGGCCTCTTCTGCCAGTCGGGTGCAGGTGTGCCTACCTTGCGGGCACGGGTCAAGGCTCTGCTCTGCCCCTACTCCAATTGGGGGGTCGTGACTACCATGCCGGCAGGTTGCTGGGCCTGTTCTGGGTGCGGGCGAAGGCTCTGCTCTGCCCCTACTATTATTGGGGTGACCTGACTACCATGCCGGTGGGCCACTGGGATTGTACTAGGTGCGGGAGAAGGCTCTGCTCTGCAACTACTCCAATTCGGGTGATGTGACTACCATGCCTGCGGGTCGCTGGGCCTGTTCTGGGCAAGGGCGGTGGCTCTGCTCTGCTTCTATTCCAATTGGGGTGACGTGACTACCATGCAGGTGTGTCGCTGGGCCTGTTCCGAGCGTGGGCGGTGGCTCTGCTCTGCCCCTCTGGCTTGATGACAAAGTGAGAGAGACCCGGGTGTTTGTGACTCACTTTCTTTACCAGGAGACCAACTGTTTCTGTCACCGCTGGTATCAATGAAGTTATCTCCTCTGCTGCTTTCTGATGACATCAGATCTCTGCCATGTTGGTATCCCATGCAAAAGGCAGCATTTCGTTCCCTTTGCTGGGTGACTAAAGCAATGGGTGAGTCCTGACCGGCACTCACAAGCCCCATCTCAATCCTGTTGCCACTGCCTATGAAGGCTCGGTTGATATTTACCTCCACAGTATGCAGCAAGACCCGGACTCAGAAGCAGTTTCTGCGGGTTCTTTAGCCCTGGGCCAGATCAGTTCCGGGAGGCGGAATTTGGCCGCTCTGGGCTCGGTGTATGTTCTAATAGAAGCAGGCTCCAAGACGCAGTTTCTGCGGGTTCTTTAGCACTGAGCCTGAGTAATTTGTCTGCAAGACAAAGGTGAATGGCATCCTAAAATTACCTGTTCTATAGCTGAATAAGCTGCGATCAGTCGAAAACAGGGATGGTGACGTCACCTCTCCAAGATGGTGGCCGCTGGGTTCCTCTGTGGTCTTACCAGTGTGGAGAAACGAATTGGACTGCATGCTTCCCCGTCTCAAACCCAGAATTCAGCACTGACCACAGTGATTGCATACCTGGCAGGAGCCCACAGTATCTGCACCGCTGTATATTTGCGTTGCTATCTCGTCGTTTCCCAGCACACGCCACAGACTCTAGCCACGGAGCGATTTCCTGAATAAGACGCATGACCTTCTGTGAGGACCAATCACTCGCGTTTGAGCCCCCGTAGCTGATCCTAGTGAGATGGAAATATGTACACTAGGTTTTGGAGAACCACAATTTTGCTGGAAATTTCTAACAAGATAGGTTTTAGCCATTCTAACTCGTCATTCTCCCGCACAATGACGCGGTACATGGGGGTGATGCACTCCCTTCGCAGCCATCATATGATCCCCTGAAGTTAGTTTTCAGTACTAGGAAACAAATAAGTATTTCAGGTGGATGAATATTTCTGAGAATAATCTTTTGAAAAGTTGATTATAAATCCACATAAATGAATATGAATGAATTTAGGGAGTGTAAAATAAGAAAAATATACTTCATATTTTGAAAAATCTGCAGAGTGAAAAAAAAATATATATATGTATATATATATATATATATATATATATATATATATATATATATATATATATATACATACACACAGAGACATTAAAAAGTAGCATTATGTATGCCAATCGAAATTCACCATGAAATATATATCATCCACAGATCCAAAAATATTCATTTTAATGAACACGGATTTATGTCGTTCAACTAAGAAGCTCACCCGTATGTTGAATTTTCAGTTCCAACAGCATTTAGTAGGAGTGATCTCTTCTCACAATTTGTATCTGCCAAGCCAGCCACCTCACAAAATGTACGAGTGACACCAGGTAGAATTCGATATGTGCATATAAAAATACATGTGATGAATAGGCTACAGAGAAAGGGAGACAGTTATTCACATATTTGTTAACTTTAAAAACACATGGAGAACTATTTCAATTAAAATTCGCTAGATTTATAACACCTACCATTTATCATACGAAAGGCAAGTCCAACTATACACCATGCCTCCTGTGAACCTCTTGTATTTCTATTCTGTTTGGGTTATTTTTCTCCATAATATTAGTATTAGAAGTCAAAGTCTATTAGGGTATGTGTTAGTGTCAGGGATTCAGTATTTCGAATGGAAAATTTGAAAATGTATCCAATGTGTATGCAAATATGTGCTACACAAAAACTTCCCACTCTCATTCAGAACAATGCCTTGACATTACCTTCGCCCCACATAAGACACAATTAGAGGAGAAGAGTTAGAAAATCTGTGAATACATATGTGGAATGGAAAATGCTCAGGATTTCACAAATTTGGAGGTGGTAGAGGAGTTTCCAAAAGTAAGGGACAGGGTAAACACTCCACAAACATGAAGTTCTGCCAGCCTGACTTCTGGAGAAACTGCCTCTGAGGTTGGGCAATGAAATATATGCTGTTGTCAGGAGCATTAGCTTCATTTGGAGTGAGACCATCAAAGCTGGGTCTTCATCTATGTGACATGGATGACATTGTTTCTTATTTTCCAATGAACATGAGGCAGCAGTGCTGAATTTTCTATTTGTATGTAATTTGTGGCCACTGGTGTCTAAGTGTCTCCCCGTGTGGACTGTAAATCCATCTGGTCATCCTCCACTATTCGTGGTGTTTCTTGCTGCTGCACTGGGAGTTTGGAATTTGCTTCCTGAAATACAAGGAGTTCAACAGGGACAGAGTGCTGAAGTGAGTTCTGTCATTTGTGGTGGGTCGGGTTCTGCAGGAGAATGCACCAACCAGGCTTCTATCCCACATTGCTTGCCCCATTGACCATAGCAACCTGATTCTGAACATTGCCCTGAAACCTCTCCATATAACAATATGCTTTTATATATAAGAGTCTACTGGCTGCAAAATGTCAGTCACAAACCATTTGCAAGCCAATGGCAGATCCACATGGCCCAACACAGATGTTTTATCACGCACCTGCCAACCACTGCTCTAGGACAACTACTCAGCAGGATCCAACTTACTGGCATCTCTGTTCTACACCATTTTCATAAAACCAAGTCAATCAAGGCACTGTCTCACATACTCATGATCAGCAACAGGGCATCCAAATGTTCTCCAGTGCCAACCGGTCATGGGAATTTCAAAAATTTTTATGGTATTTATCTAGCCAATTCTCAAGGAAGAAGTCGGAGGCACTGTGGGTTTCAATTTATTCAGGAACCATTAAATGGTGAGTAAGCTCATTTCAATGAAAACTCTGGAGAATTCTCACAGGCAAGGCTTCCCAAAGAGTGGCCAAAATGTCAGATTAAGCCAGGCCCATTGAGGTCTACAATGTGAAGTCCATGTGTGTTTTCACTTTCAAAAATGGCTGCCAAGTCTTTAAGAATAAAATCATGTGATATCCTGGCTGAGATTCCCTGTGATCTGTGGAAAGTCAACTTGGGCCTAGATGTCACTTTCCAAGGGCAACTCTCATGCATGGCCATCTAAAATCCCAACACAATTCATGGCAATACTTCTCTGAGATCAGTACCAGAACTCAGTCTCTAAGGGGAATCACACCAGAGTGCAAGCCCAGGTGGACCCAGTCATCTCTTCCAACCACCATTCAAATGTCCACAATTAAAACCAAAACACTCCCACATGGCCCAAATCTTCTTCCATATAGACACTCATCATTACGTGTGGCTGGAGGTTTCCATGAGGGGAGAAGCCCACGTCAGTGTCCAAAATAAGCTTCCTGCCCCTCATTTGCCTAAAGTCAGGGTGGCGTGGACACCCTTCCTGTAAACCAGGAGTGATGAAATAGGCCTTCCTTTAATACTGCTTGGCTTCTCCAACTTGAGGCCTACTGACATTGAGGTTTAGATTCTTTAAGTGAATTGGAGTCATGAGAAAAAACAAGCACCTTTGGGCTAGCCTCTGCTGGGTTTTGAAGAACTCATTTGACCCAAAGGATCCCTGTTCTCACTTGATGGATGTCAGGAACCTACCAGAGGAAGGCAAGAGAGTTAATCAACAATATCTGATCTTTTTGCCATTTTGGTTTTGGATGCATGCATGGGATCTATCTTTAGATCCATCAGGTGCTGAGAATCAAAGCCACAGCCTCACACAGGGCCAAGAGACTGATTCAGACATATTCCTTTTCTAAGCAATTAAGCATGGATCCAAAGGTGATGCCCATTCATTTGCATTTGAAAACTGTTTTCTTCAGGCTTCACAAAGTGGTGGCTTGAGGCAAAGATCTTCCTGACATTCAGGGCAACAGAACAATAGGTAAGCAAAAGGACCAAAGCAGGGTTTCTCCACTGAAACTTTCCTGGTCAACTGATATCTGAGATTTCTGAGATGCTAGCCATTCCCTTCAACTATCTAGTACATGGCCATGTCACAGATATTGGAGGTGGTACATATCTTGGACACAAAACCATGATACTATTCTGGAGAGTTGCCAGAATTGAAGGAGAAAACAGGAAATTATGAAGCTAGTAGGTGTTGCCCATCCATAAGGCAAGCCTGAGTCCACTCATATATTGGGCACAATGAATGCTGGCAAGCTTTCTAGTAGACAGGAAACATCCATTGATGCATTCTCTATTCTAATATCTACAATCATGAACACAGTGGGATACACAGACACTTGCCTTGTCAAAGGACTTACTAGAAATAGTCCAGTCCAAACCAAACAAACCGCCTTTCCTACCTATTCTGAGAACATGAGACAAAACCACAAAATCACACCCACACCCACAAAGGCACCTCCTTCCCCCAAGTAGGTCTGTGACTCTCCGGAGTGTCCTCTGACTGGTGGGCCAAACTATGTTTCCCCAAAATGACCTCTCCTTTCTCAGTTTTGGTCTGCTTGGCCACCTCTGTGAAGTTGTCAAGAGCCAGTGGTGAGACACTACCTGCTTTCTGAGGAAAAGCCCCTCTTCAAAGGTTTCCTGGCATTTGGCCATCCTCATATCTGTAGGTTCCAAGAAAGCCTGACTCTGTCCTTAGTAAATCCAAACATGTGAGTCCACTGGGACTGGGACAGGGACTGTCTCTGGGTGCCTGGCTTCCTGGATCCCAAGTTCAGAGAGTTTCGTCATCAAGGAAGTGAGGTAAGGTCACTTCCTTCAGGATCTGAATTATGTCACTGCCTTGGCAACCACTTTGCCCTAACAGTTGCTTCCAAAAGTCCCATGAGGTGGAGGCTGCCCCAGTTTTCCTGTAACACTTTCACAAGTTAGAATGTTATATCAATCATAAGCACCCCGGAACAGCTCTCCACACAGAACTGGTTTGGTCCATCTTGTATACATTAAGAAGAGAGAGAATGATTCAGACACAACCCTTCAACCCGACCAGGATGATTGCCATGGAATATGACTTTTGCTTTCTGAGGTCTTTCATAGCTGCCTTCATCTTCACCAGGGATCATTTCTGCATGAACATTTGAGGTTTTCAGTAGGTGAAGATACCCTACATTCCTATATTTTAACACCAACTCTGACCCTGCTCTTTGGTAAAGTTAGTGTATGGTTATGGTTAATTATATGTTCGATTTGGGTTAGGAATCATTCTGCAGGATGAATAAAGGGATTGGGTAGCTGCGATATTTATAAGAATATATAAGTGAAATATATGTATGAAAACAGAAATCTAAGAAAGATTTGAAGCCCAGAAGGGCATTGGGCCCTTGATTGGGATACATAGTGTTGAATTACGTTCTGTACAATTGTCTCAGTTTAATCGATATACAATGGCATAGGACCTTGTACCTTTGATGATTGAATGTAGAAGAGAACATCCAGTCAAAAAGGGATAGTCGGTAGGATTGGAAAGATAGTCGGTAGGTTTAGGAAGAAGAATGAGAATATGATTTGGAATAAAAAGCTTGTTTAGCAATAGGGTTTCGTTTAGAAAGTGAATGTAAATGTCAGTACATGTGAAGAGTCATTCACAATGATGAACTGGGGAAATTATGTAGAAAAGCAGGTATCAATAGAGACATAATGAAGTCAGGCAAAGTATAAATGAGTGATAGGATTAGACATTTTCAAAAGGGTTGAGTTTGAATATATAATCATAGGAAAAAACAAATATGTTGTCACCAATGCGATTGACATTTGAGAGCATTAGGCAGCCTGGACACGGATGTTATTAGTTATCCATGTTCACTTTTTTTTTAGGCTTTGGTACAATCATAAGTGTGACTTTTACATTTTTTTCGTTCAGAATATTACTGTGGTAAAATGTATATGTAGATCAGGTAACATGAGTATTTCTTTCACCATGTCTGGGAGCAATATTTTGAAGACATATACATTAGTATTAGGGGTAGAAAGAGGTGTACCCTGTGTCTATGAATATAGAGATAATGCATGAAAGACGATAATATGAATAAATAATGTAACTGGTTCCACTTTAAATAATGGATTGAATTGAAATCTGAAAATATATAAGAAATCTTTTATTGATATATAATCATTCATTCCAACCAGTTATATATCTAATGGTAATATTAGGATTATGGTTTATCATGAAGGGTGTTTGAGTTTTGCTTTATAAGTGATGATGTTAAACGAAAATAATGTGTTTGGAAAGAAGTCTCATAAAAAGACCAGTCAAGAAACATAGAAGAATCATGTGTTCTGAATCAGGAAGTGATTGATGGTGAAACAAATGCCTCTAAATTTTCTAACTTGTGAATGAAATATATATCCTATTATGTGCATAAACTGAAGACATCGTAATGTATAAGTGTTGAATAAAAATGAAAGTCAAAATACACATCATGTCCCCTAAGAATATACTTGCATTGATGTTAAACTGGCTCAGTAACTGTAGAAATATTAGTGTTTGTTTGCACCTTTCACTGAATTTAGTTTTCAGTACTAGAAAACAAATATGTATTTCAGGTAGATGATTATTTCTGAGAATAATCTTGTGGAAAGTTGATTATAAATACACATATATGAATATGAATGAATTTAGGGAGTGTATAATAAGACACATATATTTCATATTTTAAAAATCTGGAGAGTGAATATATATATACACTCTCATACATACACACTCACATGCACAGATATAAAAAAGTAGCAATACAGGAGATCCATCATGAAGGCAGGCATGGAAAAATCAAGACTCTGACCTGTTCAGCTGCGTGGGCATAGGGAGTCGTAAACTGTCTAAATGCTGTTTGCTCAGAATCACTAGGCAATGTTGACCTGATGTGGATCTGGGGCGAACAGTCTGGGCCCCTCAGAACACACACCGAGCCTGTATCGGCTGCATTCAACCTCCGGTTTGCCTGGTTGTCGTCACTCAGCACTAAGATCACGCTGAAATAACTGTTCAGCCCTTCTGAACTTTCAGAGGTAAAAGCCAACCAAGCCTTCAAAGGCAGTGACCACAGGATTGAAACGGCGCTTGGGAGAGACAGTCAGGACCCACCCGTTGCGTTGGTTACCTTGCAAAGGGAACAAACGGTCACCATTTGCATGGGATACCACCATAGCATAGAAATGACGTCACGGGCAGAGAAGATAACTTCATTGAAACCAGCGTGACAGGTGTGTAATCCCCTAGCCATCTCTCTCAACACAGTGGGGAAACCTTAAGGGCCCCTCCCAGCTCTGCCGTAAGGGCCTCTCCCAGCTCTCCCGTGAGCGCGATAGCCAGACCTAGGGAATCAAGATTGGCTTGGGACTATCGGCGTGTAATTACCGGCTCCTGATCCCACAAGTGCTGACAATTGAGGTCTCTTACACCATGTACCGGGGGCATGGCTCCCAGAGGGCAAGAAAATTCGCTGGGGGTCCTCAGCCCCAAGCTCTACAAACTTAGGGTCTGAGGGAGGCAAACAGGGAGAGTGTGCCCAGGCGTTCATGAAAACAGGGCTGCCAGGAGTAGAGTTCTGGCTTGTAACCACTATTGTGGTGAGCGTCACAGGTGAGCAGGGCATGGCTTGAGGAAGCACAAGAGAAGGCCCTAGGCACTCAGGAATGGAGATCCGCCAAGTCTGGGAGGAAGAGCTGCTGCACAGTGATTGGTTCCCACTTATTCAGAGGAGAAGCTTGGCCCAGTGCACACAGCTCCACCTACTGAAAGAGAAGTTAATTGAACTCTATGACTGCATGTATTATTATTTTTTTATTTATATTTTTTCTATTTCTTTCATTTTCATTTTTGTTGTTGTTGTTCTTTAACATTTTTTAATGTTTTTATTTTTTTTATTTTATCATTATTATTATTAATATTATTTTAAATTTTAATTTTCATTTTTTAATTATAATTATTATATAAATTTTTTTCTTTCCTTATTTTCTATTTTTTTCTTTTGTCTTTTCATTTCTTTTCAATTTTCTTATTCCCCCTTACTTGAATTCTACCTGCCTACTCTCATTCTGTTTAGTGAATTCTTCCCTTCCCTTCTAATATCTTTCCTCCCAAGCATCAAATAAATTTATAAGAGTAAGCAGTAACTCAGCAGTCAAACAAAACAACAAGTAACATGAGCAACATAAAAAAAGCAAGGAAGAAAAGGAGTACAAACAATGATGGACAGCCTAAATATTCAGAAGGACCTAGAGTCATCAGAAAAATGGTCATATAAAGAACTCAAGGAATACCTTAGACAGATGGAATGGAACCTTAAAGAGGATACAAGACATCAAAACCAAATAGTGAAAGAACACATTGAAAATGAATTACATAAACAGATATAAAAAGAAATTAAGCATCTTTATTAGGAGATAGAGATTATAAAAAAATCAAACAATAATTCTAGAAATGAAGGAAATGATAAACCAAATTAAAAACTCAATTGAGAGTATCACTAACAAAGTGGAGCAAGTAGAAGACAGAATGTCAGATAATGAAGACAAAATATATTATCTTGAAAAAAGTCTAGCCAACAAAGAAATGCTGGTAAAAGGTCATGAGAAAAACATCCAAGAGATATGGGATAACATAAAACAACAACAACAAAAAAAACTTATGAGTCATCTGGATAGAGGAAGGTACAGAGATTCAAACCAAGGGAATGAGTAACCTGCTGAATGAAATAATTACAGAAAACTTTCCAGAAATAAAAATGGAAACGGATAAAAAAAATTGTAGATGCTTACAGGACACTGAGCACACAAAATCATAGTAGACCAATGCCAAGACACATTGTTATGAAGATATCCAATATACAAAGAGAAAATATTAAAAGCTACAAGAGAAAGGAGGCAGATTACAATCAGTGGTAAACCATAAATGTTAACAACGGATTTTTCATCACAGACGCTGAAAGTGAGAAGATCCTGGAACAACGTATTTCAAACAATTAAATACAATGGATGCCAACCAAGAAATCTGTATTCAGCAAAATTAAGCTTCAGGTAAGACAACGAAATAAAAATATTTTATGATAAACAAAAGCTAAAAGAATTTGCAATAAGAAAACCAGCAATGCAAAGCATCTTAAGGGAAACACTACACGAGGAAAAAATGAATATCAACAACGAAAACCATCAGTTGGAAGTGCCTCAGTAATGACAGAGGGCGGGGGAAAAGCTAATCATGGATAAACAAACTAAATTTAAAAAAAAAGATAAATAATCTAAGACGAGTGGTGGCTTGTTCGGCAGATCGCCCCGCGGCTGGAGTCTGCGGCGCGCAGTGGGAAACGACAGGCTGGTGGCGCAGAGATACAGCGATGCTGATTCTGCGGGCTCCTGCCAGCTAGGCATTTGCTGAGCTCGGAGCTGAATTATGGGTTGGAGACGGGGGAAGGAAATGGTCCTGTTCTGTTCTCCACACCGGTCAGACCATGGAGGAAGCCAGCGGCCACCATCTTGGAGAGCTGACGTCACCATCCTTGTTTTCGACTGATTGCAGCTCTTTCAGCTATAGAACAGGTAATTTCAGGCTGACAATTGTCTGCGTCTCGCAGACAAATTGCTCAGACTTAGTGCTAAATAACACACGGAAACTGCTTCTTGGAGCCTGCTCCTATCAGAACACGCACCGAGCCCGGAGCGGCGGAGCTCCGGCTCCCGGAGCTGCTCTGGCCCAGGGCTATAGATCCCGCGGAAACTGCTTCTTGGAGCCTGCTCCTGTCGGAGCATGCACCAAGTCCGGAGAGGCCGAATTCTGGCTCCCGGAACTGCTCTGGCCCAGGGATAAAGAACCCGCGGAAACTGTTTCTCGGTCCGGGTCCTGCTGAATACTGTGGAGGCCAGAGGGGCGGAGCAGAGCCGCCGCTGGAGCCCGGAACAGGCCCAGCGACCTGCCGGCGTGGTGTCGTGTTGCCCCGGTTAGAGCAGGGGCCGAACAGAGCCGCCGCCCGCGCCCGGAACAGGTCCAGCGACCTGCCGGCGTGGTTGTCAAGAAACCCCAATTAGAGTAGGGGGAAAGCAGATTCTCCACCCGCGTCTGCTAGGTAGGCAGGCCTGTGACAGACTGGCAGAACAGCCCCAGCAGACTGCCGGCGTGGTAGACACGTCACACCACTTGGGGGAGGGGCAGAGCAGAGCCGCTCCCCGAGCCCGGATCAGGCCCAGCGGCCCACCAGCGTGGCAGTCACATCACTCCATTTGGAGTAGGGGCAGAGCAGAGCCGCCGCCCGAGCCTGCAAGGTAGAGAGACTTGCAACCGACCGGCGGAACAGGCCCAGCAGTCTACTGGTGTGGTAGACACGTCACACAAATTGGCGGAGGGGCAGAGCAGAGCTGCCTCCCGAGTCCGCAAGGTAGGCAGACCCGCGTCCGACCGTCAGATCAGGCCCAGTGGCCTGCTGGTGTGGTAGACACGTCACCCGTCATCCCAATTAGAGTAGGGGCAGAGCAGAGCCTTCGCCCGCGGTCAGAGCAGACCCAGCAGCCGGACAGCGTCGTAGTCACGTCAACCCAATTGGAGCAGGGACAGACCAGAGCCGCCACCCGCGCCCAGAACAGGTCCAGCGACCTGCCGGCGTAGTAGACAAGACACCCCAATTGGAGTAGGGGCAAAGCAGATCCTTCACCCGCGCCCGCAAGGTAGGCAGGCCTGTGACAGACTGGCGGAACAGGCCCAGCGGCCTGCCAGCATGGTAGACACGTCACACCACTTGGGGGAGGGGCAGAGCAGAACAGAGTCGCTCCCCGAGCCCGCATCAGGCCCAGCGGCCTGCCGGCGTGGCAGCCACATCACCCCATTTGGAGTAGGGGCAGAGCAGAGCCGCCGCCCGAGCCTGCAAGGTAGACAGACTTGCGACCGACCCGCAGAACAGGCCCAGCGGTCTATTGGTGTGGTAGACACGTCACACCAATTGGAGGAGGGGCAGAGCAGAGCCACCTCCTGAGCCACAATGTAGGCAGACCTGCGACCTACCGGCGGATCAGGCCCAGCGGCCTGCTGGTGTGGTAGACACGCCACCCGTCACCCCAATTGGAGTAGGGGCAGAGCAGAGCCTTCGCCTGCGGTCGGAGCAGGCCCAGCGGCCCGACAGCGTCGTAGTCACGTCAACCCAATTGGAGCAGGGACAGAGCAGAGCCGCCACCCGTGCCCAGAACAGGTCCAGCGACCTGCCGGCGTAGTAGTCACGACACCCCAATAGAGAAGGGGCAGAGCAGAGCCGCCGCCCGCGCCTGCAAGGTAGTCAGATCTGCGACTGACCGGCAGAACAGGCCCAGGGGTTTGCGGACGTTGCAGACACGTCACCCTAACTGAAGCAGGGGCAGAGCAGAGCCGCTGCCTGCGCCTGGAACAGGCCCAGAGGCCCGCCGGCATGGTAGTTACATCACCCCCATTGGAGTAGGAGTAGAGCTGCCGCCCACGCCCGGAACAGGCCCAGCAACCCGCCGGCGTGGTATCACGTCGCCCCAATTGGAGAAGGGGCAGAGCAGAGCCGCCTCCCGTGCCTGGAACAGGCCCAGCGACCCGCAGGCATGGTAGTCATGACACCCCAATTGGAGTAGGGGCAGAACAGAGCCGCCGCCTGCGCCTGCAAGGTAGTCAGATCCGCGACTAACTGGCAGAACAGGCCCAGGGGTTCACGGACAAGGTAGACACGTCACACCAATTGGAGGAAGGGCAGAACAGAGCCGCTGCCCGCGCCTCCAAGGTAGGCAGACCTGCGACCAACCGGCAGAACAGTCCCAGCGGCCCGCCAGCATGGTAGACAGATCACCCCAATTGGAGGAGGAGCAGAGCTGCTGCCCGCCCCTGCAAGGGAGACTTTTCAACTATACAAGAGCAATATAAATATATAGGGGGAAAGTTTCAAAAACACAACAGTTTCACCAAGCAGAAAGAAACACGAGCAATATGAAAAGACAAGGAAAGAAAGGACCACAAGCAATGCAGGTCAACTCAACTTTAGAAGAGGTAATAGCTGCAGCAGATGGAATGTCAGATAAAGAATTCAGGATATACATGCTGCAGATGATCTGGAGTCTCAAGGAAGACATTAGACAGCAAAATCAGACAATGAAAGATCACTTCGACCACTTCGACAATGTATTACATAAACAAATCCAAGAAGCAAAAGATCAACTATACAGAGAGATAGAGGTAATAAAAAACAAACAAACAGAAATCCTAGAAATGCAGGAATCAATAAACCAACTTAAAAACTCAATTGAGAATACTACCAGCAGAGTAGAACACTTAGAAGATAGAACATCAGACAATGAAGACAAAGTATTTCAACTTGAAAAGAACATAGACAGCTCAGCAAAACTGTTAAGAAACCATGAGCAGAACATCCAAGAAATATGGGATAATATAAAGAGACCAAACTTAAGAGTCATTGGGATACAGGAAGGTATAGAGATCCAAACCAAAGGAATGAGCGACCTATTCAATGAAATAACACGAGAAAACTTCCCAGACTTGAAGAATGAGACAGAATCCCAAATCCTAGAAGCATACAGGACGCTGAATGTGCAAAATCATAAGAGATCCACACCTAGACACATTATAATGAAGATGCCCAACATACAGAATAAGGAGAGAATTTTAAAAGCTACAAGAGAAAGGAAGCAGATTACATTTAGGGGTAAACCAATCAGGATAACAGCTGATCTTTCAACACAGACTCTGAAAGCTAGAAGATCCTGGAATAACATATTTCAAAAACTGAAAGAAAATGGGTTCCAACCAAGAATCATGTATCCAGCGAAATTAAGCTTCAGGATGGAAGATGAAATTAAAACCTTCCACGATAAACAAAAGTTAAAAGAATTTGCAGCTAGAAAACCATGTCTTCAAAACATCCTCAGCAAAACATTACAGGAAGAGGAAATGGAAAATAACAATGAAAACCAAGAGTGGGAGGTAGGACTGTAAAGGGGGGAAAAATAATCAAAAAGGAAAACAAACCATGTTTAGTAACATAAATAAACAAATATGGCTGGAAGAACAACCCATATCTCAATAATAACCCTAAATGTTAATGGCTTAAACTCACCAATCAAGAGACACAGGCTAGTAGAATGGATCACAAAACAAGACCCAACGATATGCTGCCTATAGGAGACGCATTTGATAGGAAAAGACATACATAGACTGAAGGTGAAAGGATGGGAAAAATCATATCACTCATATGGACTTCGGAAACAAGCAGGAGTGTCCATACTCATATCAAATAAAATAGATTTCAAGCCAAAGTTAATCAAAAGGTATAAAGAGGGACACTACATACTGCTCAAGGGAACCATACACCAACAAGACATAACTATCATAAATATATATGCCCCAAACAATGGTGCAGCTATGTTCATCAAACAAACTGTTCTCAAGTTTAAGAGTCTAATAGACCAACATACAATAATCATGGGAGACTTCAACACACCTCTCTCACCACTAGACAGATCTTTCAAACAAAAGTTGAAAAAGGAAACTATAGAACTCAATAACACAATTAATAACCTAGACTTAATTGATATATATAGAATATACCACCCAACATCAAGCAGTTACACTTTTTTCTCAGCAGCACATGGATCCTTCTCAAAAATAGATCATATATTATGTCACAGGGCAACTCTTAGACAATATAAAGGAGTGGAGATAATACCATGCATCTTATCTGATCATAATGGAATGAAACTGAAAATCAACGATAAAAGAAGGAAGGAAAAAACATGCATCACTTGGAGAATGAACAATTGGTTACTAAATGATCAATGGGTTATAGAAGACATCAAGGAGGAAATTAAAAAATTCTTAGAGATAAATGAAAGCACAGACACAACATATTGGAATCTATGGGACACAATAAAAGCAGTTCTAAGAGGAAAATTCATTGCTTGGAGTTCATTCCTTAAAAAAAGAAAAAACCAACAAATAAATGATCTCATACTCCATCTCAAAATCCTAGAAAAAGAAGAGCAAAACAACAGCAAAAGAAGTAGAAGGCAAGAAATTATTAAAATCAGAGCCGAAATTAATGAAATCGAAACAAAAGAAACAATTGAAAAGATTGACAAAACTAAAAGTTGGTTCTTTGAAAAAATAAATAAAATCGACAGACCCTTAGCCATGCTAACGAAGAGAAGAAGAGAGAGAAATCAAATTACTAGCATACGGGATGAAAAAGGCAATATCACAACAGACACTTCAGAAATACAGAAGATAACCAGAAACTATTTTGAATCCTTATACTCCAATAAAATAGAAGATAGTGAAGGCATCGAAAAATTTCTTAAGTCATATGACCTGCCCAGATTAAGGCAGGAGGATATAGACAACCTAAACAGACCAATAACAATTGAGGAAATAGAAGAAACCATCAAAAGACTACCAACTAAGGAAAGCCCAGGACCGGATGGGTATACAGCAGAGTTTTACAAAACCTTTAAAGAGGAACTAATACCAATACTTTTCAAGCTATTTCAGGAAATAGAGAAAGAGGGAGAACTTCCAAATTCATTCTACGAGGCCAACATCACCCTGATTCCTAAACCAGACAAAGACACTTCAAAGAAAGAAAACTAGAGACCAATATCTCTAATGAACCTAGATGCAAAAATCCTCAATAAAATTCTGGCAAATCGGATTCAAAAACATATCAAAAAAAATTGTGCACCATGATCAAGTAGGATTCATCCCTGGGATGCAAGGCTGGTTCAATATACAAAAATCAATTAATGTTATTCACCACATCAATAGACTTAAAAATAAGAACCATATGATCATCTCGATAGATGCAGAAAAAGGATTCGACAAAGTACAGCATCCCTTTATGTTCAAAACGCTAGAAAAACTAGGGATAACAGGAACTAACCTCAACATTGTAAAAGCAATCTATGCTAAGCCTCAGGCTAGCATCATTCTGAATAGAGAAAAATTGAAGGCATTCCCTCTAAAATCTGGAACAAGACAGGGATGCTATCTCTCACCACTTCTGTTCAACATACTTCTCGAAACACTGGCCAGAGCAATTAGACAGACGAAAGAAATTAAAGGCATAAAAATAGGAAAAGAAGAACTTAAATTATCACTATTTGCAGATGACATGATTCTATACCGAGCAGACCCAAAAGGGTCTACAAAGAAACTATTAGAGCTAATAAATGAATTCAGCAAAGTGGCAGGATATAAAATCAACACGTATAGATCAAAGGCATTCCTGTATATCAGCGACAAATCCTCTGAAATGAAAATGAGGACAACCACTCCATTCACAGTATCCGCCCCCAAAAATAAAATACTTAGGAATCAACCTAACAAAAGAGGTGAAAGACTTATACAATAGAAACTACAGAACCCTAAAGAGAGAAATAGAAGAAGATCTTAGAAGATGGAAAAATATTCCCTGTTCATGGATAGGCAGAACTAACATCATCAAAATGACGATATTACCAAAAGTTCTCTATAGGTTTAATGCAATGCCAATCAAAATCCCAATGGCATTTCTTATAGAAATAGAGAAAGCAATCATGACATTCATATGGAAAAATAAAAGACCCAGAATAGCAAAAACAATGCTAAGCAGGAATGGTGAATCAGGCGGTATAGCGATACCAGACTTCAAACTATACTACAGAGCAATAGTAACAAAAACAGCATGGTACTGGTACCAAAACAGGCGGGTGGACCAATGGTACAGAATAGAGGAGACAGAAACCAATCCACAAAACTACAACTATCTTATATTTGATAAAGGGGCTAAAAGCATGCAATGGAGGAAGGATAGCATCTTCAACAAATGGTGCTGGGAAAACTGGAAATCCATATGCAACAAAATGAAACTGAATCCCTTTCTCTCGCCATGCACAAAAGTTAACTCAAAATGGATCAAGGAGCTTGATATCAAATCAGAGACATGGCGTCTGATAGAAGAAAAAGTCGGCTACGATCTACATACTGTGGGCTCAGGCTCCAAATTCCTCAATAGGACACTCATAGCACAACAGTTAATAACTAGAATCAACAAATGGGACTTACTCAAACTAAAAAGTTTTTTCTCAGCAAAAGAAACAATAAGAGAGGTAAATAGGGAGCCTACATCCTGGGAACAAATCTTTACTCCTCACACTTCAGATAGAGCCCTAATATACAGAGTATACAAAGAACTCAAAAAATTAGACCAACAAGATAACAAATAACCCAATCAACAAATTGGCCAAAGACATGAACAGACACTTCTCAGAGGAGGACATACAATCAATCAACAAGTACATGAAAAAATGCTCACCATCCCTAGCAGTCAGAGAAATGCAAATCAAAACCACCCTAAGATATCATCTCACTCCAGTAAGATTGGCAGCCATTATGAAGTCAAACAACAACAAGTGCTGGCGAGGATGTGGGGAAAAGGGTACACTTGTTCATTGTTGGTGGAACTGCAAATTGGTGCAGCCAATCTTGAAAGCAGTATGGAGATTTCTTGGAAAGCTGGGAATGGAACCACCATTTGACCCAGCTATTCCCCTTCTCGGTCTATTCCCTAAAGACCTAAATAGAGCATGCTACAGGGACACTGCTACATCGATGTTCATAGCAGCACAATTCACAATAGCAAGACTGTGGAACCAACCTAGATGCCCTTCAATAGACGAATGGATAAAAAAATGTGGCATTTATACACAATGGAGTATTTCTCTGGATTAAGAAATGACAAAATCATAGAATTTGGAGGGAAATGGATGGCATTAGAGCATATTATGCTAAGTAAAGCCAGCCAATCCCTAAAAAACAAATGCCAAATGTCTTCTTTGATATAAGGAGAGTAACTAAGAACAGAGTAGGGACGAAGAGCATGAGAAGAATATTAACATTAAACAGGGACGAGAGGTGGGAGGGAAAGGGAGGGAGAATTGAAATTCCATGGAAATGGAAGGAGACCCACAGGGTTATACAAAATTACATACATGAGGTAGCGAGGGGAAAGGGAAAAATAATACAAGGGGGAGATATGAACTGCAGTAGAGGGGGTAGAGAGAGAAGAGGGGAGGGGAGGGGAGGGGAGGGGATAGTAAAGGATAGGAAAGGCAGCAGAATACAACAGACCCTAGTATGGCAATATATAAATCAATGGAAGTGTAACTGATGTGATTCTGCAATTTGTATACGGGGTAAAAATGGGAGTTCATAACCCACTTGAATCAAAGTGTGAAATATGATATATCAAGAACTATGTATTGTTTTGAACAACCAACAACAACAAAAAAAAAGACGGGTGGCAATACAAATCATATATCAATAGTAACTCTAAATGTTAATGGCTTAAACTCTCCAGTAAAGTGGCATAGGCTTGTAACGTGGATTAAAAAAAACAAATCCAACAATATGTTGCTTCCAGGAGACACATCTGAATGAAAAAGACATACACAGGCTGAAGGTGAAAGGTTGGGAAAAATTATACCATGCACACGGTCCTTGTAAGCAAGCAGGGGTGGCCATCCTCATATGGAATAAAATCGACTTCAAGACTAATTTAATCAAAAGGGATAAGGAAGGACATTATATACTGTTAAAAGGAACCACTCACCAACAAGACATAACAATTATCAATATTTACACAGCAAATAATGGTGCTGCGACATTTATAAAACAAATTCTCCTCAAGTTCAGGAATCAAATAGACCACAACACAATAATTATGGGAGACTTCAACTCACCTCTCTCACCATTGGACAGATCCTCCAAACAAAATTTGAATAAAGAAAATATAGAATTCAATATCACAATCAATATCCTAGACTTAACTGACATATATAGAATATATCAACAATCATCAAGTGGATATACTTTTTTCTCACCAGCACATGGATCCTTCTCAAAAATAGACCATATATTATACCATAGGGCAACACTCAGTAAATATAAATGGGTGGAGATAATACCATGAATTTTTTTCTGATCACAATGGAATGAAACTGGAAACCAATGGTAAAAGAAGGAAGAAAAAATCCTACATCACATGGAAAATGAACAATATGTTACTGAATGATCAATGGGTTACAGAAGACATAAAGGAGGACATCAAAAAATTCTTAGAGATAAATGAAAATACAGACACAACATATCAGATTCAATGGGACACAATGAAACAAGATTCAAGAGGCAAATTCATTGCCTGGAGGTCATTCCTCAAAAAAAGAAAAAAACAAAAACAACAAATAAATGAGCTCTCACTTCATCTCAAAGCCCTAGAAAAGGAAGACCAAACAACAGCAAATGTAGCAGAAGGCAAGAAATAATTAAAATCAGAGCATAAATCACGAAATTGAAACAAAAGAAACTATTAAAAAAATTAACAAAATTAAAAGTTGGTTCTTCGAAAAAATAAATAAGATGGACAGACCCTTAGCCATGCTAACGAGGAGAAGAAGAGAGAGAACTCAAATTACTAACATACGGGATGAAAAAGGCAATATCACAACAGATGCTACATAAATACAGAAGACAATTAGAAATTATTTTGAAAACCTATATTCCAATAAAATAGAATATAGTGAAGACATCGATACATTTGTTAAGTCATATGATTTGCCTAGACTGAGTCAGGAGGATACACATAATTTAAACAGACCAATATCAATCGATAAAATAGAAGAAGCAATCAAACGACTACCAACCAAGAAAAGCCCAGGACCGGATGGGTATACAGCGGAGTTTTACAAAACCTTTAAAGAAGAATTAATACCAATACTTTTCAAGTTATTCAGGAAATAGAAAAACAGGGAGCTCTGGCAAATTCATTCTATGAGGCCAACATCACCCTGATTCTGAAACCAGACAAAGACACCTCAATGAAAGAAAACTACAGACCAATATCTCTGATGAACCTATATGCAAAAATTTTCATTAAAATTCTGGTGATTTGGATACAAAGGCACATCAAAAAAATTGTGCACCATGATCAACTAGGATTCATCCCTGGGATGCAAGGAGGGTTCAATATATGGAAATCAATAAATGTTATTCAAAACATCAATAGACTTAAGAATAAGAACCATAAGATCATCTTGATAGATGCAGAAAAACCATTAGACAAAGTAGAGCATTCCTTTATGTTCAAAACATTAGAAAAACTAGGGATAACAGGAACATACCTCGACATTGTAAAAGCTATCTATGTTAAGCCTCAGGCTAGCATCATTCTGAATGGAGAAAAATTGAAGGCATTCCCTCTAAAATCTGGAACAAGACAGGGATGTCCTCTATCACCACTTCTATTCAATATAGTTCTCGAAAAACTGGCCACAGCAATTAGACAGATGAAAGACATTAAAGGCATAAAAATAGGAAAAAAAGAACTTAAATTATCACTATTTGAAGATGACATGATTCTATACATAGAAGGCCCAAAAGGGTCTAGAGAAAATACTACTAGAACTAATAAATGACTTCAGCAATGTGGCAGGAAATGAAATCAACATGCATAAATCAAAGGCATTTCTGTATATCAGCGACAAAACTTCTGAAAAGAAAATGAGGAAAAACAATGCATTCACAATATCCTCATAAAAAATTAAATACTTGGGAATCAACCTAACAAAAGAGGTGAAAGATTTATACAATGCAAACTACAGAACCCTAAAAAGAGAAGTAGAATAAGATCTTAGAAGATGGAAAAATATACCCTGTTCATGGATAGGCAGAACTAACATCATCAAAATGGCGATATTACCAAAAGTTCTCTATAGGTTTAATGAAATGCCAATCTAAATCCCAAAGGAATTTTTTGTAGAAATAGATAAACCAATCATGAAATTCATATGGAAAAATAAACGACCCAGAATAGCAAAAGCAATTCTAAGCAGGAAGTGTGAATCAGGTGGTATAGCGATACCAGATTTCAAACTATATTACAGAGCAATAATAACAAAAACAGCATGGTACTGGTACCAAAACAGGCGGGTGGACCAATGGTACAGAATGGAGGACACAGAGACTAATCCAAAAAGCTACAACTATCTTATATTTGATAAAGGAGCTAAAAGCATGCAATGGAGGAAGGATAGCATCTTCAACCAATCATGTTGGGAAAACTGGAAATCCATATGCAACAAAATGAAACTGAATCCCTTTCTCTCGCCATGCACAAAAGTTAACTCAAAGTGGATCAAGGAGCTAGATTCAAATCAGAGACTCTGCATCTGATAGAAGAAAAAGTTGGTTCCGATCTACATATTGTATGGTCAGGCTCCAAATTCCTTAATAGGACACCCATAGTACAAGATTTAATAACAAGAATCAACAAATGGGAGTTACTTAAACTGAAATTTTTTTTCTCAGAAAGAGAAACAATAAGAGAGGTAAATATGGAGCCTAGATCATGGGAACAAATTTTTACTCCTCACCCTTCAGATGGAGCCCTAATATCCAGAGTATACAAAGTATACAAAAAACTCAAATAATTAGACAATAAGATAACAAATAACCCAATGGGCCAAGGACCTGAACAGACACTTCTCAGAGGAGGACATAGAATCAATCAACAAGTACATGAAAAAATGCTCTCCATTTCTTGCAGTCAGAGAAATGCAAATCAAAACCACCCTAAAATACCACCTCAATCCAGTGAGATTGGCAGCCATTATGAAGTCAAACAACAACAAGTGCTGGCGAGGATGTGGGCAAAAGCGTACTGTTGTACATTGCTGATGGGACTGAAACTGGTGCAGCCAATTTGGAAAGCAGTATGGAGATTCCTGGAAAAGCCGGGAATGGAAGCACTATTTGACCCAGCTATTGCCCTTCTCGGACTATTCCCTGAAGACCTTAAAAGAGCGTACTACAGGGATACTGCCACATCGATGTTCATAGCAGCACAATTCACAATTGCTACACTGTGGAACCAACCCAGATTCCCTTCAATAGATGAATGGATTAAAAAAATGTTTTTTTTATATACTATGGAGGATTACGCAGCACTAAAAAATGACAAAATCATTGAATTTGCAGGGAAATGCATGGCACTAGAGCAGATAATGCTTAATGAAGCTAGCCAATCCCCCCCAAAAAAACAAATACCAAATGACTTCTTTGATATAATGAGAACAACTATGAACAGAGCAGAGAGGAAGACCATGAAGAAAAGATTAACATTAAGCAGAGACATGAGGTGGGAGGGAAAGGTAGAGAAAAGAGAAATTGCATGGTAATGGAGGGAGACCCTTATTGTTACAAAAAATTTCATATAAGAAGTTGTGAGTATAATTGGAAAATAAACAATAAGAGAAATGTATTACAGTAGGTAGGGTAGAGAGAGAAGATGGGAAGAGAGGGGAGGGGGGATAGTAGAGCATAGGAAAGGTAGCAGAATACAACAGTAACTAATAAGACATTATGTAAAAATATGGATGTGTAACTGATGTGATTCTGCATTCTGTATTTGGAGTAAAAATGGGAGTTCATAACCCACTTGAATCTAATGTATGAAATATGATATGTCAAGAGCTTTGTAATGTTTTGAGCAACCAATAAAAGAAAAAAAAGTAGCAATATATATGCCAATCGAAATTCATCATGAAATATATATAATCCAAAGATCGAAAAAGATTCATTTTACTGAACATGGATTTATGTATAATGTTATTCAACTAGGAAGCTCACCCGTAGGTTGAATTTTCAGTTCCAACAGCGTTTAGGAGGAGTGATCTCTTCTCACAATTTGCATCTGCCAATTCAGCCACCTCACATGTGTGTACAAGTGATATCAGGTAGGATTCTATATGTGCATATAAAATACATGTGCTGAATAGGCTACAGAGAAAGGGAGACAGGGATTCAAATATTTGTTAATTTTAAAAACACATGTAGAACTATTTCAACAAAAAATTGACTAGATTTAAAACTCCTACATTATATAATGCAAAAGGCAATTCCAACTATACACCATGCCTCCTCTGAACTGCTTTTATTTCTATTCTTTTTGGGTTATTTTTCACCATCATTTTAGGATTATTAGTCAGAGACTAGTAGGGTACGGGTTAGTGTCAGGGATTAAGTATTTCAAATGGAAAATTGGAAAATGAATCCAATGTGTATGTAAATATGTGTTATACCAAAATCTTCCCACTCACATCCAGAACAATGCCTCGACATTACCTTCGCCCCAAGTAAGACACAATTAGGGTAGAAAAGTGTAAAAATCTAGGAATACATATATGGAATGGAATATGCTCGGGAGTTCACAACCTTGGAGGTGGTAGAGAAGTTTCCAAAAGTAAAGGACAGGGTAAATACTCCACAAACAAGGAGCTCTGCTGGCCTAAGAATTCTTGGGAAATGGCCTCTGAGGTTGGGATCCTGAAATATATGTTGCTGTCATGAGCTTTAGCTTTCTTTTGTAGTGAGACAATCAAAGCTGGTTTTGCATCTATGTGACTGGAAAGAGATGGTTTCTTATATTCCACTGAACATGAGGCAGCAGTGCTCAATTCTCTCTTTGTAGGTAAACTGTGGCCACTGGAGGCTAAGTGTCTCCCAGTGGGGACTGTGAAAACATTTGGTCATCCTCCACTTTTCATGGTGTTTTTTGCTGCTGCACTGGGAATTTGGTATGTGCTTCACAAAATATAAGAAGTTCATCTGGGATACAGTGCTGGAGGGAGTTCTGTCACTTGTGGTGGGTCAGGGTCTGCAGGAGAATGCACCAACCAGGCTTCTATCCCACAGAGCTTGCCCCAATAACCATAGTAACCTTATTCTGAACATTGCCCTTAGAACTCTCCATATAACAAGATTCCTTTACATATAAGGGTCTCATGTCTGCACTATATCAGTCACAAGCCATTTGGAAGCCAATGGCAGATCCACATGGCCCCTCCATGATGTTTTATCACACACCTTCCCACCACTTCTCTAGGCCCACTACTCAGCAGACTCCAAATTACTGGCATCTCGTGTTCTACACCATTTTCATGAAACCCAGTCAAAAAAGGCACTGTCTGGTATACACATGATAAGCAACAGGACATCAAATTTTCTGCAGTTCCACCTGGTCATGGGAATTTCAAAAATTTCATGGTATTTATTTAGCAATTTTTCAAAAATGAAGTTAGAGGCACTGTGGGTCTCAATTCATTCAGGAACCATTAAGTGTTGAGAAAGTTCATTTCAATGAAAGCTCTGGAGAACTCTCACATTCAAGGCTTCTCAAAGAGTTACCAAATGGTCACATAAAGCCAGGCCAATTGACGTCTACAATGTGAGGTCCATGTGTGTTTTGACTCTCATCTATGGTTGCCAAGTCTTTCAGAATAAAATCATGTGATATCCTTGCTGAGATTCCCAGGCCTCTGTGGAAAGCCACCCTGGGCATAGATCTCAGTTTCCAAGAGCGAGTCTTATGTGTGTCCTTCTAAAAATCCCAAAACAATTCATGGCAATACTTCTCTGAGGTCAATTCCAGAATGCAGTCTCTAAGGGGAATCACACCAGAGTTCAAGCCCAGGTGGACCCAGTCATCCCTTCCAACTGCCACAAAAATTACCACAATTAAAACCAAAACACTCCCACAGGGTTATCATCTTCTTCCATGTAGACACTCATCATAACTTCTAGCTGGAGGTTTCTATGAGCCCAAGGTAGTGTCCAAAATAAGCTCACTTGCCCCTTATTTGCCTAAAATCATGGTGGCCTGGACACTCTTCCTGTAAACCAGGAGTGATCAAATATTCCTGCTGTTAAAGTGTTCCACTTCTCCAATTTCGGCCTACTGGCTGTAGAGTATAGATTCTTTATGTGATTTGGAGTCATGAGAAAACCCAAGCACATATGGTCTAGCCTCTGCAGGGATTTCAAGAACTCATTTGACCCAAAGGATCGCTATTCTCACTTGATGGAGTTCAGGAACATAAAACAAGAAGGCAAAAATATTCATCCACAATGACTGCTCTTTTGGACATTTTAGTTTTGGAAGCACATGGGATCTTTCTTTAGATCCATCAGGTGCTGAGAATCTAAGCCACAACCTCATACAAGGACAAGAGGCTGATTCAGACACATCCCATTCCAAAGCAATTAAGCAAAGAGCCACAGGTGGTGTCCATTCATTTCCAAATGAAAACAGTGTTCTTCAGGCTACACAAAGGGGTGGCCTGAGGCAAAGACCTTTCTGACATTCAGGGTAATAGAAATGGAATTAAGCAAATGGCCCAAAGAAGGGTTTCTCCAGTGAGACTTTACTGGTCACACTGATATCTGAGTTTTCTGAGATGCTCTCATTCCCTTCAACTATCCAGAACATGGCCATGTCACAGAGCCTTGTAGTGTTACATATCTGGGAAACAAAACCATGAGTCTATTCTGGAGAGTGGCCAGAATTCACGAAGAAAACTTGAACTTTAGAAGATAGTAGATGTTGCCCATCCATAAGGCAAGCTGCAGTCCATTCATTAATTGGGCAGTATGAATCGCAGAAGCTTTCAACTAGAGACAACACATCCATTGATGCATTTTCTTTTCTAATGTCTACAACCATGGATACAGTGGGATACACAGACATAGAAACACTCAATATGTCAAACGACTTACTAGAAACAGTCCACTCCAAACCAAACAAACCACCTTTCCTACCTATTCTCAGAACATGAGAAAATACCACAAACTCACACCTACAATGGCAAAGGCACTTCCTTCCCCCAAATAGGTCTGTGACTATCTGGAGTGTCTTCTGACAGGTGGGCCATATTATGTTCCCCCAAAATGGCCTGTCCTGTTTCAGATCTGGTCTCCTTGTCCAACTCTGTGAAGTTGTAAGGAGCCAGCGGTGAGCCACTACCTGCTTTCTCAGGAAAGGCCCCTCTTCAGAGCTCTGCTGGCATTTGGCCATCCTCACAACAGTAGGTACCAAGAAAGACTGACTATGTCTTTGGGAAAAACAAACAAGTTAGCCCACTGGGTCTGGAGTGGGACTGGCTCTGGGTGCCTGGCTTCCTGGATCCCAAGTTCAGAGAATTCCATCACCAAAGAAGTGAAGTGAGGTCACTTTTTTCAGGAACTGAATATGGTCACTGCCTTGGTAACCACTTTGTCCTAACAGTTGCTTCCAAGGTTCCCATGAGATAGAGGCTGCCCCAACATCCTGTGACACATTCAGAAGTTAGAATGGTATATCAACCATAGGCACCCTGGAACAGCTCTCCACAGAGGCCTGGTTTGGTCCATCTTCTCTACATTAAGAAGAGAGAGGCTGATTCAGACACATCAATTCATCCTGACCAGGTTGTTTGCCATGGAAGATGACTATTGCTCTCTCAGGTCCTACATAGCTGCCTACATCTTCTCCAAGGATCATTTCACCATGGATCTTTGAGGTTCTCAGCAGGTGGAAGATCTTCTACATTCCTATATTGTAAGACCCACTCTGTCGCTGCTCTTAAGTTAGTTATATTGAGGGAACAGTGTATGGTTAGGGTTAATAACATGTTCGATTTGGGTTACGAATCATTCTGCAGAATGAATAATGGTATTGGCAACCTGCGATATTTACAAGAGTATACATGTGAAATATAGGTATGAAAGCAGAAATCTAGGTAAGATTTGAAGCCCAGAAGGGCATTGGGGACTTGAGTGGGATACTTAACTTTGAGTAATGTGCTGCACAGATGTCTCAGATAAATCAATATACACTGGCATCGGACCTTGTACCTTGGATGATTGAATGTTGAAGAGAACATCCAGTCAAAAACCGATAGTCGGTAGGATTAGGAAGGTAGTTGGTAGGTTTAGAAAGAAGAGTGAGTATAGGATTTGGACCAAAAGTTCTTCAGCAATAGGGTTTCGGGTAGAGAGTGTATGTAAATGTCAGCACATGTGAAGAGTCAGTCACAATGATGAACTGGGGAAAACATGTAGGAAAGCAGATATCAATAGAGACATTAGGAAATCAAGCAAAGTATAAAGTGTGTGATTGGGTTAGACATTTTCAACAGGTTTGAAGTTGAATATATAATCTTAGGAAGAAACAAATATGTAGTCACCAATAGGATTGATATTTGAGAGCATTAGGCAACCTGGACATGGATGTTTTTAGTAATGCATGCTATCTTTCCATTTAGACTTTGGTACAATTGTAAGTGTGACCTTGCTTTTTGTGTCCGGAATATTTCTGTGATAAAATGTGTATGTAGATCAGGTGACATGAGTATTTCTTCCACCAATTCTGGGAGCAATATTTTGAAGATTTATAAATTAGTATGGGGGTACAAATAGGTGTACCCTGTTTCTATTAATATTGACATAATGCATGAATAGACCATACTGTGAATAAATAATATAACTGGATCCACTTTAAATAATGGATTGAATGGATATCTGAAAATATATAAGAAGTGTTATATTGATATACAATCATTAATTCCAACCAGTTATATATCTAATGATTATCTTATGTTTATGGTTAATCATGAAGGGTGTGTGAGTTTTCCTTCAAAATTGATTATGGAAATCGAAAACAATATATTTGGAAAAAAAGTCTCATGAATAGACCAGTCAAGAAACATAGAGAAATACATGTGTTCTGGAGCAGGAAGTGACTGAAAGTGAATCAAATGCCTATAAATTTGCTAACTAGTGAATGAAATATATATCCTATGATGTGCATAAACTGAAGAAATAGTAATGTACCAGTGTGGAATAAAAATTAACGTCAAAATACACATCGTGACCATAGGAACCAACATGCATTGATGTTAAACTGGGTCAGTTAATGTAGACATATTAGAATTTGTATGCACCTTTCACTGAAGTTCGTTTTCAGTACTAGGAAACAAATATGTATTTCAGGTGTATGAGTATTTCTAAGAATAATCTTGTGAAAAGTTGATTATTAATCCACATACATGAACATGAATGAATTTAGGCAGTGTATATAAGACAAATATTTTTTCATATTTTTAAAAATCTGGAGAGTATATATATATATATATATATATATATATATATATATATATATATACACACACACACACAGACACACACAAACACAGAAATTAAAAAGTAGCAATATATTTGCCAATCGAAATTCATCATGAAATATATATCATAAAGATGCAAAAACATTCATTTTACTAAACATGGGTTTATGTATAAGGTTGTTTCACTGGGAAGCTCACCCATAGGTTGAATTTTCAGTTCTAACAGCGTTTAGGACGAGTGATCACTTCTCACAATTTGTATCTGCCAAGTCATGTAACTCAAAAGAATGTACGTGTTGTACCATGTAGGATTCTATTTGTGCATATAAAAATACATGTGCTGAATAGGCTCCAGAAAATGGGATACAGTAATTCACATATTTGTTAACTTTAAAAACACATGGAGAACTATTTCAATTAAAAATTGACTAGATTCATAATACCTACCCTTTATCATGCAAAAGGCAATTCCAACCCTGAACTGCATGTATTTACGTACTGTTTGGGTTATTTTTCTCCATCATATTAGGATTAGTAGTCAGAGTCTATTAGAATATGGGTTAGTGTCAGGGATTCATAATTTCGAATGGAAAAATAGGAAAATTAATCCAATGTGTATGCAAATATGTGCTAAAACAAATCTTCCGACTCTCATCCAGAACAATGCCTTGAAATTATCTTCGCCCCAAGTAAGACACAATTAGAGAAGAAAAGTTGCAAAATCTGTGATTACAATTCTGGAACGGAAAATACTCAGGAGTGCACAAACTTGGAGGTGATATAGGAGTTTCCAAAAGTAAGGACAGGGTACACACTCCACAAACATGGAGCTCTGCATGCCTAAAACTTTTTGAGAAACTGCCACTGAAGTTGGGCACTGATATATAGGTTTTTGTCAGGAGTTAAGCTTCCTTTGTAGTGATACCCTCAAAGCTGGGTCTGCATCTATGTGACCTGGAGGACAAAGTTTCTTGTTTTCCAATGAATACGAGGCAGCAGTGCTGAATTCTCTCTTTGTAGATAAACTGTGGCCCCTGGGGGTTTATTTTCTCCCCTTGTGGACTGTGAAACCATTTGGTCATCCTCCACTTTTCGTGGTGTTTCTTGCTGCTGCACTTGGAGTTTGGTACATGCTTCACGAAATACAAGGAGTTCAACTGGGAAAAAGTGCTGGAGAGAGTTCTGTCACGTGTGGTGGGTTACGGTCTGCAAGAAAATGCACAAACCAGGCTTCTATCTCTCAAAGATTGCCCCCTTGTCCATAGCAACCTGATTCTGAACATTGCCCTGAAACCTCACCATATAACAAGATGCCTTTACATATAAGGGTCTGAAGTCTGCACTATGTCAGTCACAAGCCATTTGGAAGCCAATGGCAGATCCACATGGACCCACCATAATATTTTATCACACACCTGACCACCACTGCTCTATGCCCACTACTCAGAAGGCTAAAAATTACTGGCATCTCTGTTCTAAACAATTTTCAAAAAACCCTGTAAATCAAGGCACTGTCTGGTACACTCATGATAAGCAATAGGACATCCAATGTTTCTGGAGTGCCACCTGGTCATGGGAATTTCAAAAATTTCATGTTATTTATCTAGCCATTTTTCAAGGATGACGTTGGATGCACTGTGAATTTCAATTATTCAGGAACCATTAAATGTTGAGAAAGCTCAATTCAAAGAAAATTCTGGAGAACTCTCACAGGCAAGGCTTTCCAAAGAGTGGACAAAAGGTCACTTGAAGCCAGGACCATTGAGGTCTACAATGTGAGGTCCTATGTGTTTTGACTCTCAACTATGGCTGCCAAGTCTTTCAGAATAAAATCACGTGATATCTAGCCTGAGATTCCCAGTTCTTTGTGGAAAGCCACCCTGGTCCTAGATCTCAGGTTCCAAGGGCGACTCTCATGCGTGGCCTCCTAAAATCCCATCACAATTCATGGCAATACTACTCTGAGGTCAGTTTCAGAACTCAGTCTCTAAGGAAAAACACACCAGAGTTCAATCCCTGGTGACCCAGTCATCTCTTCCAACCGCCACACAAATGACCAGAATCAAAACCAAAACACTCACACATGCCCCTCATCTTCTTCCATATAGACACTAATGATAACCTTGGCTGGAAGTTTCCAAGAGGCACACAGCACAAGACAATGTCAAAATAAGCTCCCTTGCCCTTCATTTGTCTAAAGTCAGTGTTTCTGGACACCGTTCCTGTGAACCAGGGCTGATCAAAGATGCCTGCCATTAATACTGTTCCGCTTCTCCAATTTGAGGCATACTGACTGTCAGGTATAGTTTCTTTATGTGATTTGGAGTCATGAGAAAACCCAAGCACCTATGGGCTAGCCTCTGCAGGGCTTGAAAAACTCAGTTGACCCAAAGGATCCCTCTTCTCACTTGATGGAGATCAGGAACCTTACAGAGGAAAGCAAGAGACTTCATCCACAATGATTGCTCTTTTGGCCATTTTGGAATTGGATGCACACATGGGATCTTTCTTTAGATCCATCAGGTGCTGAGAATCTGAGCCATGGACTCACACTGCACTAAGAGGCGGATTCAGACATATCCCTTTGCAAAGCAATTAAGCAAAGATCCACAGGTGATGCCCATTTATTTTCATTTGAAAACTGATATTTTCAGGCTTTGGAAAGGTGTGGCCTTAGGCAAAGACCTTCCTTACATTCAGGGCAACAGAACAATAGGAAAGCAAATTCCCAAAGCAGAGTTTCTCCACTGAGACTTTCCTGGTCACACTGATATCTGAGTTTTCTGAGATACTCACCATTCCCTTCAGCTATCCAGTACATGGCCATGTCCCAGATTGTGGAGGAGATACATATCTTGAACACAAAACCATGAGCCTATGGGAGAGTGGCCAGAATTCAGGAAGAAATCAGGAATGTAGAAAGGTAGTAGGTGTTGCCCATCTATAAGGTAAGCTGCAGTCCATTCATAAATTGGACAAGATGAATGCTGCGAAGATTTCTACTAGACAGGACACATCCTTTGATGCATTCTCTTTTCTTTTGTCTACAACCACTGACACAGTGGGATACACAGAAACACTCACCTTCTCAAAGGACTTACTAGAAACAGGCCACTCCAAATTAAACAAACCGACTTTCCTACATATTCTTAGAACATGAGACAAAATCACTAACACACAAACACACGCACAAAGGCACCTTCTTTCCCCAAGTAGGTCTGTGACTATCCAGAGCATCCTCTGACTGGTGGGCCTTACTATGTTCCCCTGAAATGGGCTGTCGTATGTCAGATCTGGTCTCCTTGGCCAAAACTGTGAAGTTGTCAGGAGCCAGCAGTGAGCGACTGCCTGCTTTATCAAAAAAAAAGCCCCTCTTCAAAGCTTTCCTGGCATTTGTCCATCTTCAATTCAGTAGTTCCCAAGAAAGACTGACTCTGTCCTTGGTTAATCCAAACATGTGAGACCACTGGGACTGGGACTGGGCCTGCCTCAGGGTGCCTGGCTTCCTGGATCCAAAGTTCAGAGTGTTACATCAACAAGAAAGTGATGTACGTCACTTCCTCTAGAACTGAATGAGGTCACTGCATTGGCAACCACTTTGTCCTAACAGTTGCTTCCAAGGGTCCATGAGATGGAGCGTGCCCCTACTTCCTATGACACTTTCACAAGTTAAAATGGAATATCAACCATAGGCACCCGGGAACAGCTCTCCACACAGGCCTGGTTTGGTCCATCTTCCCTACATTAGGAAGAGAGAGACTGCTTCAGACACATCCCTTCATCCTTACCTGGTTGTTTGTCATGGGAGATGACTTTTGCTCTCTCAGGTCCTTCATAGCTGCCTATATCTTCTCCAGGGATCATTTCTGCATGAACCTTTGAGGTTCTCTGCAGGTTGAAGATCTCCTACATTGCTGTATTGTAAGATCAACTCTGTCCCTGCTCTTCTATAAAGGTAGATTGAGGGAACCGTGTATGGTTAGGGTTAATAACATGTTTGATTTGGGTTAGGATCATTCTGCTGCATGAATAATGGTATTGGGAACCTGCGATATTTATGAGATTATAGAGGTGAAATATAAGTATGAAAACAGAAATCTCAGTAAGATTTAAAGCCCAAAAGGTCATTGGGTCCTTGATTGGGATAGTTAGCTTTGAATTATGTTCTGCCCAGATGTCTCAGATAAATCTATACACAATGGCATAGGATCTTGTACCTTGGATGATTGAATGTTGAGGAGAACATCCATTCAAAAAGGGAGAGTTGGTAAGATTACGAAGATAGTTGGTAAGATTAGAAAAAAGTGTGAGTATAGGATTTGGACAAAAAGTTCTTTAGCAATAGGGTTTCAGGTACACAAAAAATGTAAATGTCAGCACATGTGAAGAGTCAGTCACAATGATGAACTGGGGAAAATATGTAGGAAAGCAGATATCAATAGAGACATAAGGAAATCAGGCAAAGTATAAAATGAGTGATAGCAATAGACATTTTCAACAGGCTTGAGATTGAATATATAATCTTAGGAAGAAACAAATATGTAGTCACCAATAGGATTGACATTTGGGAGCATTAGGCAACCTGGACATGGATGATTTTCATAATCCATACTCACATTCCATTTAGGCTTTGGTACAATCGTAAGTGTGACTTTGCATTTTGTGGCCACAATATTACTGTGATAAAATGTATATGTAGATCAGATGACATGAGTATTTCTACCACCATTTCTTGGAGCAATATTTTGAAGAGGTATAAATTAGTATTGGGGGTACATATAGGTGTACCATGTGTGTATGAATATAGAGATAATGCATGAATAGACCATACTGCGAATAAATAATATAACTGGTTCGAACTTTAGAAATTGGAATAAATTGATATCTGAAAATACACAGGGAATCATATGTTGATATACATACATTTATTCCAACCATTTATACATCCAATGGTAATATTATGGTTGTGGTTCATCATAAAGAGTGTGTGGATTTTGCTTCAAAATTGATTACGGAAATCGAAAATAATGTGTTTGGAAAGAAGTCTCATGAAATGACCAGTCAAAAACAAAGAAGAATACATATGTTCTGAAGCAGGAAGTAATAGAATGTGTTACAAATTTCTTTAAATTTATGAAGTTGTGGATGAAATGTATATTCTATGATGTACAAAAACTGAAGAAATAGTAATGTACCAGTGTTGTATAAAAATGAACGTCAAAACACACATCATGTCCCATAGGAATCTACTTGCATTGATGTTAAAGTGGGTCAGTTACTGTAAAAATATAAGGATTTGTTTGCACCATTTACTGAAGTGAGTTTTCAGTACTATAAAACAAATATGTATTTCAGGTGGATGAATATTTCTGAAAATAATCTTATGAAAAGTTGAATATAAAACCACATGCATGAACAAGAATGAATTTAGGGAGTATATAATAGGACACATATATTTCATATTTTGAAAAATCTAGAGAGCATATATATGTATATATATATTCATGGCAATGAACAAAACACACACAGAGACATTGCAAAGTAGCAATATATATGCCAATTAAAATTCATCGTGAAATATATATCATCCACAGATCCAAAAATATTAATTTTACTGAACATGGATTTATGTATAATGTTATTCAACTAAGAAGCTCACTCATAATTTGAATTATCAGATCCAAAATTGTTTAGGAGGAGTGATTTCTTCTCACACTTTGTCTCTGCCAAGTTAGCCACCTCTCAAGAATATAGGTGTGATACCAGGTAGGATTCTATATGCTCATATAAAAATACAAGTGCTGAATTGGCTACAGAAAAAGGGAGACAGGAATTCACATATGTGTTAACTTTAAAAACACATGCAGAACTCTTTCAACAAAAAATTGACAAGATTTATAACTCCTATCCTATATAATGCAAAACGGAAGACCAACTATACACCATGCCTCTCAAGAATATAGGTGTGATACCAGGTAGGATGCTATATGTTCATATAAAAATACAAGTGCTGAATTGGCTACAGAAAAAGGGAGACAGGAATTCACATATGTGTTAACTTTAAAAACACATGCAGAACTCTTTCAACAAAAAATTGACAAGATTTATAACTCCTACCCTATATAATGCAAAAGGGAAGACCAACTATACACCATGCCTCCTCTGAAGTGCTAGTATTTCTATTCTGTTTGGGTTATTTTTCTCCATTATATTAGAATTAGTTGTCAGAATCTAGTAGGGTATGGGTTAGTGTCAAGGATTCAGTATTTTGAATGGAAAATTGAAAAATGAATCCAATGTGTATGTAAATATGTGCTACACAAAAATCTTCCCACTCTCATCCAGAACAATGCCTTGACAATACCTTCGCCCCAAGTAAGACACAATTAGAGGAGAAGATTTAGAAAATCTGTGAACAAATATCTGGAATGGAATATGCTCAGGAGCCCACAACCTTGGAAGTGGCAGAGGAGTTTCCAAAGGTAAGGGACAGGGTAAGCACTCCACAAACATGGAGGTCTGCTGGCATAGAGACTTCTTGAGAAACCGCCTGTGAGGTTGGGCACTTGAAAAATATGTTGTTGTCAGGTGCTTTAGCTTCCTTTCTAATGAGACCATAAAAGCTTGGTCTGCATCTATGAGACCTGGAGGACATGCTTTCTTATTTCTCAATGAACATGAGGCAGCAGTGTTAAATTCTCTTTTTAGTTAAACTGTGGCCACTGGGGGCTAAATGTCTCCCCATGTGCACTGTGAAGCCATATGGTCATCCTCCATTTTCGTGGTGTTTCTTCCTGCTGCACTGGGAGTTTGGTATTTGCTTCACGAAATACAAGGAGTTCAATTGGGTCACAGTGCAAAAGGGAGTTCTGTCATGTGTGGTGGGTCAGGTTCTGCAGGAGGATACAAGAACCAGGATTCTATCCCACATAGCTTGCCCCCTTGACCATAGCAACCTGATTCTGAACAATGTCCTGAAAACTCTCCATATAACAAGTTGCCTTTACATGGAAGGTTCTGCTGGCTGCACCATGTCAGTCACAAGCCATTTGGAAGCCAATGGAAGATCCACATGGCCCCACCACAGATGTTTTATCACATAACTGCCCACCACTGCTCTAGGCCAACTACTCAACAGAGTCCAACTTCCTGGCATCTCTGTTCTACACCATTTACATGAAACTTAGTCAATCAAGGCACTGTCTGGTATATTCATGATCAGTAACAGGACATCCAAAGGTTCTCCAGTGCCACCTGGTGATGGGAATTTCAAAAATTTCATGGTATTTTTCTAGCCATTTTTCAAGGATGAAGTTGGAGGCACTGTGAGTTTCAATTCTTTCAGGAACCATTAAATGGTTAGGAAGCTCATTTCAATGAAAGCTCTGGAGAACACTCACAGGTAAGGCTTCCCAAAGAGTGGCCAAAAGATCACATGATATTATGCCCATTGAGGTCTACAATGTGAGGTCCATATGAGTTTTGACTCTCAACTATGGGTGCCAAATCTTTCAGAATAAAATCATGTGGTATCCTGGCTGAGAGGCCTAGTGCTCTGTCGAAAGCAATCCTGGGCCTAGAACTTAGTTTCCAAGGGCGACACTCATTCCTGGCTTCCTAAAATCTCAACACTATTCATGGCAATACTTCTCTGAGGTCAGTTTGAGAACTCAGTTTCTAAGGGAATCACACCAGAGTTCAAGAACATGTGGACCAAGTCATCTCTTCCAACCACCACCCAAATGACCACAATTTAAAACAAAACACTCCAACGTGGCACTCATCTTTTTTCATATAGACACTCATAATGACCTCTGGCAAAAGTTTTCCATG